>NC_077231.1:277258804-277558804 GCF_027887165.1 Monodelphis domestica
TGACTTCAAGACAGAAGGTAAGGGTTTAAAAAAAAAAAAAAGCTGGGGTTTGGGTTGTTATTTGGAAGGGGAGGGATGTATAGACAGACAATAACTTGTCTGTACATATTCGTAGAGAGATATGTCCATTTCTCAATAAATATACTAAAAAGTTCTTCAGAATTTCAAAGTTGTAGGATTTTATCCCTTTGGCTTCTTTCTTCACCAATCCTTGACCTAGGCAGGACTTGCCTTAGCAACAAGAGGGATAAAAATAGCACCAATCTTGCAGGTTTGTTGTGAAGATTAAATGAGATAATATTTGTAAAAGTTCTTAGCACAGAGTTTGGTATGTATTAGGTAGGCCTATATCAGTGCTGATCCCCTTCCCTTAGCAGAATGTCTCCTTAGGGAGCTATGTTGTACCTGGTACCTAATTCTGGTAGGACATATTTCTTAACCTAGCTAAGCTAGTCCTCAGAGATGCTACCCCTGTCCCCCATGTTTATGTGCTGAGCCTTTAAAGGTTACTCTCTTACCACAGTGGGTTATCACAACAAAACTTAAGTCCAAAAAAAAAATCCTACAAATTGACTAATTAAGAAGCCACTATGAACTATGTTTTTTAAAAAGCATTCTTTCAGTTCCTCAAGCATCAGCTTTTTGTTCATTTATATCACTGCCTTCTTCGTGTTTGTCATTTTATTCTCCATCATCTCTTCTCTAAATATATTCTCAGCTGTTGGCAGGTAATCCTAAGGTTTTGCAGAAGTCTGATTGAAGAGAAGGGGGAAGGGCCTATGTGTGTTTTCCTTAAATTTTAGCAAAACAGGATTATTGTTTCTAAAAGAAATAAATTCCCTAATATTTCTAAAGATTTTTTTCATTTTTATTGTAGTTCAGTCATTTTAGTTGTATCTAACACTTCATGACCCCATTTGGAGTTTTCTTAGCAGAGATACTGATATGGATTGCTATTTCCTTCTCCAGCTCATTTGACAGATGAGGAAACTGAGGCAAAGAGGTTTTAAATGACTTGCCCAGGGCCATACACCTAATAAGAATCTGAGGCCAGTTTTAAACTTGGGAGGATGTGTCTTCCTGATTCTAGGCCTCGCACTCTAACCACTGTACCACAGCTGATTTTTCTTTAAAGCATATAAATCATATTGTTTCTATTATTACATTCAATGTTAGTAGCTTGTGGGTCTTATATGAGTTATTGATAATGTACTTTGTTTATAGGCTGAGAAGAAACACAGAAGGTTTCAAGAACTTGACAGATTTATGCATTATTACACAAGGTTTAAGAATCATGAGCTCAGCTATCAGGTATTTCCCAAACTGCCTCAGATTGATTGAGTTCTTCAATAATTCATCTAGAGATTCGACAGGCTAATGGTGTTTTTCCTTCTCTTTAGCTAGAACAACGCCTTCGAAAAACAGCCAAAGAAAAGATGGAACAGTTGAGTAGAGCTCTCAGTGGAAGTAAGTTGTGTGTGTGTGTGTGTGTGTGTGTGTGTGTGTGTGTGTGTGTGTGTGTGTGTGTGTGTGTGTGTGAGAGAGAGAGAGAGAGAGAGAGAGAGAGAGAGAGAGAGAGATCAAAAATGTCATGTGAAATTAATGTCTTTAAGAAAGCAGATACCTTAGCATAGCTGATGATTTTTAACCTGCATTTATATTTGAACCTCCAAAAGTTAATTCTAAATAAAATGGCTACAAGAATTCTCAGACTATATTTTCATCTTTTGTTGCCATTTTAAATTTGTATGATCCTCTGCTTTTTTAAGCAGTTAAGGCACCAAATATTACCCCCTTGCTAAGTTAATCTCTTCTGATTCTGTTTAACATTCTATGGCAATTATACATGAAACTCCTTTCAGGCATGTTCTGACCATGCTCTAAAGTGGCCTCTTTCAGGCTTGTTGCTCATCTCAGCAGCCTGTACCTATCACCTGGAATGCCTCTCCCTTCTCTTCATGTGCCAAGTTCCCAGCCTACTAGCCCCTTCCTCTCCATCACCGTCAGACCCAGCTCAATTGTCAGCCCTTCCTGAAGAGTGAGAATGGGTCAGAATCACCATCATTTCCTGCTTGGCAGATGAGGAAACTTAGCCAAGGAGGTAGAGTCTCTTCATCTGAGCACATGGCTGCTCAGCCTTGAAGGCAGGATTAGAATCCAGGACTTCCTGGTTCCGTGGCTATCATTCTAGGCCCCTTAAAAGATCATTTGACCAAAATCTCTCACTTAACTGACAAACTAAAGGCTAGTGATGGGAAACCCTTTGTCCAAGATCACACAGCACACATCCTACCTTCTATTTTCATTGTTTTTGTGGGGGGTTCCTACACTCCATGATTGTCAGCTCCTTGAGGGTAGAGAGAGAGCATCTCTGTGTCCCTCACATGGGCTGATTGATGGGTAGTAACCAGGTAGGAGCTGTTGTTTGAATGGGAAAAGAAATGTCAGAAGCTCTTTAGCCTCTCCCTGTGCTAATTTCTCCTAAGCAGAGCCTCCCTGTGCTTTAGGTCCACACACAGCCCAGGGTGCCAGGCCCAGACTGCACCCCAGACTACCCTCCACGTGTTCCCAGTACCCTCAGCTGATTCACCTTTGTTCAGTGTCACCTCCAATAGGAGCTCTTAGAAAGTAAGGCCTGTCCCACCTTCCTCTTTATGTTCTCAGCTCTAGCATAGGGGAATTCCATACTACAGATTGCTTTTCCATTCATTTCATCTACTCTGGCTATCGTGCATAATGATCCAGAAATATCCTGGTCCCAAAATGTCTGCATTCTAATTGAGCATCAGCTGGGGTCAAGGGTCTATGAAAACCTGGGATACCCAAAAAGTATCACTGTCCCCACCTTCAGGCCTTGGACACACATCTACATGCTTGTACACGTGCACGGCAATCTAAGGACCAAGAAAACAGGTGAAGAACTGTCTCCTAACTTGACAGTGACAGGGGTCTAATAATTCTCAGTAAACTATCTAGAGCCTGCCAGAGAATAGGCCTGCATAAACAACCACTAATGAATTCAGTTCTACCCGGATCGGGATTCTCGAAGAAATATGTTTCAAGATCCAGTTTATAATTGTAAAACACAGTCAGTATGAAAATGAATAATGATACTGACCAGCATTCACTCACTTCCTCATCTTTACATCACACATAACAATATTTGTACCTCCCTCTGAGTTATGATTGTGAGGATCAAATGAGATCATGGCTGTAATATGCCATGTAAATGTCAGCTATTATCATCAAAGTACAGTGCAGGGTATACCAAAAGTTTTGAGCTATTAAACCTTGATAAAGTTTATTTTGCCCCAGGCTGAACCCTTCCCACTACAGGGGTATTAAAACTTAAAATGTCGTAGGGATTCTTGGAATATCCTACGTTATGAGACCTTTTTCTCCTTTCCTCTACCTTCTCATTCATTTCCCCAGACTTACTTTTATCTTTCCTTTTGACTTTTAAGCTTGGAAAAAATGCAAATTAATGAATAAAAAGGCAAATCTGAAATGATTATTTTATGAGGAAGATATTTACATTTAAATCTCATTCAGATGTTTAGTTTTATTTCATGTGATTTTTGAGACTGAATTTTTGTTTTTCTGCTTATTATTTAATGCAAAACTTTCATGTTTGGGGGCAGCTGGGTATCTCAGTGGATTGAGAGCCAGGCCTAGAGACGGGAGGTCCTAGGTTCAAATCTGGCCTCAGTCACTTCCCAACTGCAAGTCACTTGACCCCCCCTTGCCTAGCCCTTACCACTCTTCTGCCTTGGAGCCAATACACAGTATTGACTTCAAGACGGAAGGTAAGGGTTAAAAAAAAAAACTTTCATGTTTCCAAATGTAGCTTTATGCCCTTTTCTAGTTCACACCTAGGTTCTGAGATCAAGATATTCTCAAATTAAGGACTAATCAAAACCTGAACTTCATGGCATAGGCAGGGAAAACCAATGAAATATACAGGATTCCCTCATGAAAATATTCTGGAAGCCAAAAGGCTCAGATCCTGAAGAAACTCACACCCTCTTCTGGCATGGTTTCCTTATTCTCTAGCATTATCTGCCTAGGAACTAATCAAGAGAATTGCATTTTCTTTTCTTCCCATCACTTTGGGGGGTCCAAAGCTTTTCAGAAACTCTCTTTAAGAAGATAGTTGTAATTTATAGATAGAAAAGTTCCACAAGGATCATTAGAGAGGAGCAGCCATGTGGCTTAATGGATGGATAGAGAACTAGGCAAGTCACTTAACCCCAGATGCCAAGCCCCTAATGCTCTTCTGCCTTGGAAGATCCAGTGCTTACTATTGATTCTAAGATAGAAGGTAGGGTTTGTTTTTTTTTAAAGGAGGAGGATCATTTGAGAGATTTAGGTAATGGTAGAGTTGAATAAAGTGATTCTTAGGGCCAAAAAGGCATTAAAAAAAAATTTGTCAAAATTGATTCATACTAGCTAATAGTCTCTCTGAATAGTTCCAGATGTTTCTTGAACTCATCCATCTAACTAAAAGACTTACCTTTTATAAAAATCTAAATAATTTCCCTAATCAAACTATTTCAAAGGTAATTAATTCTGTTTAAGGGAGAAGATCCCTTGTCTACATTTTTATTTTTAAAGAAATCACATTTGCTTGTTATAATAGTATAGCTGTGGAGAAACAGTGTTTTTCACAGTGCCCGGATTACCTTGTAGCTGAAGGAGGCTGTCCAGATACCACTTTTATCGAAGATGCAGTTCAAGAGCTCCTAAAAACTCGGCGCATTCTCAAGTGTTCTTATCCATATGGATTTTTTTTGGAACCTAAAAGCACAAAGAAAGAAATATTTGAACTTATGCAGGTAAAATGATGCTTTTATTTTTAGGGTTATATAATAACATTCTTAGCATATTTGCTGCCAAAGCAAGCGTGTATATAACATTGTCACAGATAATCATTTTCTTTTTCTTTTAGCACAAAACTAGGCATAGTTTGCCTTTGAATATTTGTAGATTAGTTGTTTTTATACTTGAATTGTTATTGATTTTTCATTAGTTCTTAAATGTCAATAAGTTTATCAGTAAGAAATTAAAAGTTTGTTTCTTCAAACCCTGAGAAATTGACTTTTAATGTTGCATAATTAGAATTTGAATCTCTGGACTCTAAATCCCAACTTCCCATGTTCCTTCTCACCTTAGGTCCTTACATTTTAGAGATAAAGTGTGTGTGACCACACCCCTTTCTCTTTTCCCTTGAACACAACTGGGAAAACTGTACTTGGGCTTTTACTTTTGTCCTTTTATTTCTTCTACTTCAAGTGATTATTAATAAATCTTATAAAAGATAATACTTGGAGTTATTGGATATTAATTTTAATCTTACATTGTACAACTGCAAAAGGTTTAGACTGTAAAGTTTTCCTTCTGAGATTTTTAATAAGCATGAAAACAGACAATGGCTATCTTGATAGTTCTATAAACAGCCTTCTATTTGAGGAGAAAATAGTAAAAAAAAAAATTGTAAAATGCAGTCACAAAGCTAGAAAGTGGCACTTTTTATAATATAAAGTATAGTGTATTTCATTTGGTACCTATAGAAGAGGACAAGTAAAAATTGCTAACCCCTGATGCTCATCTGTCGCACACCAGCACTCACCTTAGCCCCATGCTAGAACCAGATTGTCTTCCTTCCAGTTGTTCTTACCCTCAGTCACACCAATCTCTGAAATCCGCTTCCCCAACCCCTTCCACGTGGAGCGCTCGCTTCACAGCCCAACTCAGACTCATCTGTTTCATGAAGCATTTCTTAGCTAACCATTACCGTGGGATTGTCTTGGGCTTCCTTTGCCCTCCCTTCAGCACTTGTGTGTGCAGTGCCTGGGAAGGAGCTCCTGGCAGCTCGGAATACTTACTGCCTGTCCCCAACTAACCCGTACATTCTCTGAAGAGAACAGCTGGGCTTGCTCTGTCCTCTCTGAGTGAGCGCAGGTGAACACATGTAGCATGCCTTCTTGTTGAGGGAACGCTGTTTTCCTGAATGTGAGATGGCTTCAGACACTGGACGATGACATAAACACAAAACCACCCATACACGTCATCACCAGGAGTCTGTCTTTGTTAGATCACCCCAACCTGCTCAGAAAACTGAGCTGTGCTTTCCATCTGAAAGTTAGAATGAGAAGCAGATTTTCAGTGTGTTCTGGAACGGCTTCTTTTTCTTAGCAGAGGCTATCTTTTCCCCCCCTAAAACAGACAGACCTAGAAATGGTCACTGAAGACCTTGCGCAAAAAGTAAATAGGCCTTATCTCCGCACGCCTCGACATAAAATCATTCGGGCAGCCTGTCTCGTGCAGCAGAAGAGGCGAGAGTTCTTGGCGTCCGTAGCAAGAGGAGTCGCTCCTGCAGACTCGCCAGAAGCACCAAGGCGCAGGTACAGAGCACGGTCATATGTCTGCGTTTGCCAAGTTAAAGTCTAAAAGCCAATTCATGGTAACGTGTTTGGGGTGGCCATCATTTCCTCCCAAATTCTGTCCCAATAGAACTTGTATTCCTAGGAGGAATTTCTATCTAGAATATTAGGAGTGGATGAAAGAATTAACTTTGAAGGTTTCCTAGTGCATACAGTCTCCCTTTTCTTGGCATTCTGAACAATATGTTATATGGCTTCCAAGAATTAACAAGACTCAGTGGTTTCAGAAATAAGGGGAATCTAGGTAGCATAGTGTAGAGTGCAAGGCTTAGAGTAAGGACTTGGGTTCAAATCTTGCCTCGGATCCTTTCCAGCTGTGTATCTCTGGGCTGTTTGCCCAGCCCTTGCCCTTCTGTCTTAGAATTTTTTATAAATATGGAAAATAAGGATTTAAAAAATCATAGTTAGAATACCTCAAAGGTATTACTTTAATTCAGTCTATTAAAACACATCCTTTCAGGTGATAATAAATTTAATATACATTTGTAATTCTTAGTAATTATCCCAGCATATAAAAGATTTTGGTCGTTTTTACTCACTTTCAGTGAGTCATAGTTTTATTTTACCAAGTTCTTACATATATACATGTATATATGTATGTGTGTGTGTGTGTATATATGTATATATATGTATGTATATATATATATAATAAGAATTTTGAATGAATATAAATTGTGAGGTTGTGGTTTTTAAAAATGCTAACATTCAGGGTCAGCTGGGTAGCTCAGTGCATTGAGAGCCAGGCCTAGAGATGGGAGGTCCTGGGTTCAAATATGTCCTCAGACACTTCCCAGCTGTGTGACCCTGGGCAAGTCACTTGACCCCCATTGCCTAGCCTTTACCACTCTTCTGCCTTAGATCCAGTACACAGTATTGACTCCAAGACAGAAGGTAAGGATTTAAAAAAAAAAATCCTAACATCCCAAGAAATAGTAAGTAGTAACAAATTTTATAGCCTTTAACATAAAATAAAAATAAAACCAGTGAGAAAACATTCTTATTATGCTGATTTTCATTTGTTTTCCATACTCCTGGTTTGAAATATATTTGATTTGTGTATGCCATATCTTCCCATGAATATCCTAAATACCACTTTGTTTTGAGGACATAATGGTCAGTGCTTTAATTTGGGGTCATTTTCAACCATTAGTTGTGTCATGACTCTTTGTTACCCTGTAGATCATACTACTGTGGGGTTTTCTTGACAAAGATATTGGAGTGGATTGCTATTTTCTTCTCTAGTAAATTAAGACAAATAGAGATTAAGCAACTTGCCTGTGGTCACACAGCTAGTACGTGCCAGATTTGAACACATACATTCCTGTGTCCGGGCCCAATACCCTATCCACTACACTATCTAATTGCCTTCTTACATTTGTCTTCCATCTTTAAATCATGGTTTTTTTAATTCCACAAGGGCCAGTTATATTAAAACATATAGCAGTTTTGTATAGTACCTTATGTTCAATAGATGCTTGTTTAATTTGTATTAAAAAAATCATGGAAGTTTATTAAATTCGATAGTTTTGAGTAGTTTTATTAGTAAAATAAGATTCCAGTAGAGGAATATTAAAGGTTTGGGTACCCTTATTGTTACAAGGTCAAAAGACTAACAATTTTCATTGTGGAAGTTCTATTAATAAATCAAATGGTATGTCTAATTTTTTTGTAGCTTTGCTGGTGGAACATGGGATTGGGAATATTTAGGATTTGCATCACCTGAGGTAATTGTTTTTGCATACCATTTTTTAAATTTGTATTTTCTTTAGTGCAATCATATTTTATACAAAATTGCATTTACATCTATTTTAAGCCATCCATGTTGACTACTGTGAGAGATACCTTCTCTTCGTTTTATGACACAAAACTGAGGGAGAACTAAATTTAGCCATTCATGGCACTGAATTTTATTAAAATCTTATCATTTTAAATAACTTTTTAGACACTGCTTAGTAAATATCTAAATGTAAATGTTTTTAGTACAAATGTATCTTTTAGTATTGATTCAGACTAAGTCTTTAGGGATCATGAATAAGTGAGCATTTATGTGTTTTTCCCAATATTACTTTAACAACCTGAGAAGGAATTGATGTTATTTTTTATATTAAAGTGGAATGAAAACTGATTTAGAATCCTTAATATTATGATCTCATATAGCAAACACTGAGCAAGAAAGCAATGATTAAAATCAAATATGAAGAGATCACTTCAGATTCGAACTTTTGGTGTTTCGTAAACATATGTGAAATGATGCTTCTTATTTACTATTAGCTTCTTTTAAGACTTCCACTCTATCCTTATTTTTTTTAATTATTATTTAGGAGGTTTAAGTAAATTAAATTAATGTAGCATTTTTTTAAATCATGAATTAAGCAGTAGCCTGAACATTTAGTGGATAGAGTGAAAACCTTAACTATTTAATGTTTTGCTTTTCTGAGATTTAAATAGCCACTGTCACTTTGGAATGATTTTATACATTTATAGCAATTCTTTGCTCTTTTATACTGCTCTCATTTTGTCTGTAAGGGCTGAAAACCACTTGTTGATTCTTAATGTCACAATATAGCAAAACTTCTTAAAATTCCTAAATATGTTGTCTTACAGTATTAAAGAAAATTGGAACAGAAGTGAACTTTATAGGGGTTGGATGGGGAAGTACAAGATATAATAATCTCTATACTGTACCTAAATAATAAATAGTGGAATCAGTCATTTTCCAAGAAAAGACTGTGGCTTATTTAAATCAGTTCTTCAACCCTGCTTAGCTGCTGATGATACTTGCAATCCCCTTAGATAATGACATTTTAAAAGGTGATGGCATAGCCAGGAAGATACTATTTGTGTGTGTGAATGATTTGTGTGCATGGAAATTTAAGGAAAAAATTATGTCAATAGAGAAAAGTATCATAATTGTATTTTTCCTACAAAATGCATTAGACAAACTTTATTTTTACCCAATCCTGTACTTTTCAGTGGTATTTTCTGTGATAGAATACCAAGTACAGCATCCGTGTCATTGTGATAAAAAATTCTACCCAGAATGAAAAACAATTCTCCAGCTTTCAAAAAAAAAAGCAATGAGTTTAAGGTCAGTATATATATGGGAAACTTATATATTTCAAGGCAAGCAAGAAAAATCTTTCCAAAAATAATCAGAATTATGTACTACCTAGATATGGAGGTACCCACTTAGGGAATAAATAGTTCATTATGTCAGGAATGCTGAAATCTTTTATTTGGATATTTTGATATTTATTTCAAGATGACAGAGATATCTGTGTTTCTCTTTAGAAGAAATTGCTAAGTTCTCTACAGTTGTATTTCCCATAGAAAGCAAAAAATTTAAAAATAACATCTTTCTACCTGTATTTGATTTTCTAAATTGATAGTTTAGCATTTTTACCAGAATCAAAATGTCGTCTTCACTTTGAAGCATCAACCTTATAGATTTTATTGCATATTTAAGAGATTACCCTAAAATGGGATAGGGCAAATGCTCTGACATGAAAGTTTCAGATCCTGGCATTATCAATGACAAAAAAGATTCATGGAATCATTGAGATTATGTAGAAATCATTTAAATACAACTCCCTACATTTTCCATTAACCCCCCTCTGTGAGACTCCTTGCAAATATTTGGGGAACTCTGCCTCTTGGAACGGCCCATTTATATTTGCTGGGAAACAGTTTCGTATATTGATCCAAGATCTGCTTTGCTACAACTTATACACACATTGGCCCTAGTTCTGTCTGTTGGAGAGGTGAAGAAGAATGATTCTGGCCCCAACCTGACTGTGACTGTGAGCAAGGAACTTGATCTCTCTAACCCTAATCCTTATCTGCAAAAAAGGAAAAAGCAATGCATGACCTTAGCCCAGGATCAAAGGGAAAGTGATCAAGAAGTCTCCATCTCCAGACAAATAGAAGTGATTGCTTCTTCTGGGGTAGCCAGCCATCTGCTTTTCATCTTGCTAAAAAAAGCAGGCTGCTGGAACAGTGACCATAAGACCGGGCCTGCCATTAGGAAGAGCTGAGTCCAAATCTGGCCTCAGATATTTACTGGCTGGGTCACCCTGGGGAAGTTAACTTGGCAGCCTCAGGTTCCTCAGTTAAAAAAGGAGGGAAGAATAATAATGCCCACCTCACAGTTGTAAGGATTGAACAGGATAATATTTGTAAAAAGCACCGAGCACAGGGCCTGTCTCATAGTAGACAAATATATAAATCCATATTTCCTCCCTTTTCTCTTCCTTTCCCCTTTCTTTGTTGGCAAAATTGTCTTTAGAGGTTTTTTACAGATGCCTCATAGAATTATTGCTGTGGGGTTTTTTTGGCCGGGGGGGTGTGGGGGGGGGGGTGTTGTACAGCTTTCCTCTGATCAGTTGATTTGTTTCTTCAGTTAAAAGCAAAATTTTTATTGCTCTGTCATGCTTGGTTCATATTGAACCTTTAATAGTGTCTAGTGATCCCTGCTTTCCTTATTGTTCAGAAGACATCTGTTTAATCATCTATTCTAGGATTTTCTTGAGCATAGATATCAAGATCACCCATCTACTGTTTATAAGAATTCACTCTCCCTGTTTGTAAATTGAAACAGCATTTATCTTTTCTCGGCTGTTTTAGCACCTCTTCCTTTCTCCATGATTCCTACAAAATGATTGAGAAGGATTCATTGATTGCAACTACGAGTTTTCTCAGTATCTATTGGTGTGATTCTTCCAGGCCAAGAAACTAAATGCCACTGGAAGCAACCAGTTTGCTTTCTGATATCTCTTGTCCTATTTTGTGTTTCACTTACTCCTGACTCTTTTATTGTTATTTACAGTAGGATAATCTTTCTCCTTCTCAGATGAATTGGTGAATAAACATTAAGTACATAGTAAGTGCTGAGAATATGTAAGATTTAAATTAATATAAACAACTCCAAGTATTAATTTTGAAATCACTTGACATAGAAGAAATTTTTAAAAAAGAAATAGAAGTTCAAAGCCTAAATTTCTAACGACATGTGTAAATTCTCCTGCCTGACTGAAAGCCAAGTTCAGCAGCTGCATTCTGGGAAAGAGGGAGTGAAAGAGGTGGGGTCACACCAAAATCATGTCCTCCCTACATTAGCATGTAGTATAAACATGCAAATGGGACTAGAGGCAAAAGTGAGGGAGGAATGCAAAGACATGGGATATAGATTGGGCTCTATGAGGTACCAGAGGGAGGGTGGTTGGAATGGCTAGAATTTAAAATTAACAAGAGTAATTGCTACTAAGCTTGGAAAGGGAAGCTAGAACCAGATTGTAATGGCTTGAAATGTCAAAATCATATTTTATCCTTGAGGCAGTAGTGATGGCCATTTGAGTGGAGAGAAGGGGATACATCAAAGAGGTGTTTTGTTTTACAAGTAGAATTGAGGCTTGGTAACTAAATTAGATTCAGGATTGGGAACACAAGTGAGAATGAAGGCTTGTAAAACACTCCCAAATTGTAGACCTGGGTGACTAGAAAGATACCCAGAACAAAAATAGGGAAATATGAAAGCAAGTTTGATTTTGAACATGTCAGGGAGGAGGGTTAACAGCTGTTCCATTAGAAATGTCCAGAAGGCAGTGGTGATGTGATGAAATTAGAATGAATCTATAGATGTCGGAAATCATCAACATAAATATGATAGTTGATTGCACAGGAGCTATTAAGCTCATTGAATGAGATCACATAGGGAGAGAAGAGGTTAAAGAGAGCCATAATATATATGATGATGAAAATAAAGGAGCAATTGGATCCATTATACATTTCTGTTAACGTTATGCCATCTAGACCAGTTATCCAGAATTGGTCATAAATTTTCAGGCATGACCCTTATGTAGATTTGGTTTTATTAATTGCTTTTTTTCAAGGGAAGGTGGGTAGGAGTGTAGTAAGAGGACAGGTGAATGGGGGGAGGGGCAGTAATCAAAACAAAAAGGGAAAAGGAAAGAATGTCAATTTATAGCAGTTCATGGAAAATGGCAGGCAAGCAGAGCAGTGTTGGAACCACCATGTTGAATGCATATCTCCAAAGAAACAAGCTGTACTTGATAGAGATTCATGATTTCAAGGGTAGTCCTTTTCTTCACAAATGAATGTTCACGTTGGTTGATTTTTAAAGAGATGTTATTCTGTCTACCCCCAAAGCAGGAGGTTTTATCCTTGCTCTTTTGCACCCAACAACTTTTGGTTTTGGTCTGGATCTATGGCATAATCAGAAGGACCATTTGGGAAAGAATCTCCCTCTTCCACTAAAGATAATTCATTGGTTAAATGGCTTGCCCAGGATCATTCCATCAACATTGATTGAGGCAGTCTTGTTTGACTGTTGGGCTGTTCCATTTACTTTTTTTTTTTTTAGCCATTTCTCAAAACAGTACCTTTTTCTTGGCACTTGACCTTACTCTTATAGGTCACTCTTTACTTGCATCTCTTTTGAACTTGAATTTGTTGGAAGTTCCTTATAAAGGCATGTCATTCTCAGGGGCTTTCCCAAAACTTTCTTCCTCATTGGCGGCATCTGAGATTGTATTGTCAACATTTCATTCTGAGAATCTCCTTGTCCTCCTGTGCACTTTTCCTTGTCTTTCCTGACCAAAAAATCTGCAGATTCTCAAAATTTTACATATAAACAAATTTCTAGAATATTTTAGTAATACATGTTGAGGGGATTTAATATAATGCTGAAATCACTAAGCAAGCTAGATTTGTATTTTGTAGACAACGCCAATTATTAATTAATTGAATTTATAATGAACCTAGCAGCATCCTACTGGTTCTATTCCCTGCTCTACATCTCTTCCCCTGCTCCCCTCACCCACCCTACCCATTACCCTCCCCTCCCCTCCCCCCCAGTTCCTAAAACCCTTAATTCTTTGTGCTTCTTTAACAGCCTCAAAACATTTGGAGTTTGTATTTTCTGGACCATCCTGATTAAAGAGAAACATCGTGTGCTTACTTGAAGATCTTAGGGATAATTGGAAATTTTCAGATAAATTGAATCTTAGGTCTGCTGATTTGTGTGAGATTGCCTCTTGGGTTTTCTACCAGAATGCATTAAAAACTTGCCTTTTTTTTTTAATATATATATATATATATAATGACTGTTGTTAATATCACTTGGCTTTCTTAAAGGACCTGTCACTGGGAACTTCCCTGCATGGGAACTCCTTCCATAAATATCCATTCCAATCCTAAGGAGGTACTATAACACATAGAGATTAATTGACTTCTCCAGGGTAAACCAGCTAGTTAAGAAATAATTTGTTTGAAACTTTCTGGCTCCTTGCCCAGCACACTGTCCTTCATTCCATGTTGCCTTTGCACAGATTTTGAATAACACTAATTTATTTAACTTTCATTTAATGTATCACTTTATATATTTTTTAAAACAAAATTTTCCCCAGAAGAAACCCAGGTATATTTACATATGTAATATTTTCCCACTTTGTGCACATCTAAAAAACTTGTCTGGTCTGTAGAACAGCTAGGAGGTAGGTCCCTGGCTGGGTTAGGTGGGCCAGACATCATCCAGTCCGATTGCAGGTCAATTTCACAAAAATAGAGGAAAGGAGTCGATTTGTCCCAAGTTGGAGTGAAGCCCACGAATACTTGAGTGAATCAATTACAGAAGCAAGGCTTTTTCAGGCCCTCTCACTCCAGCTGTCTTTGGCTCTGGAACTGCCTAGAATACCTCTTGATTTCCATCTTGATTTAGAAAGGCACAGCTCACTCAACATTGCACTCATGTCTTTTAGTTTAGCTGGAATAGGCTTAAATACATTGGTGCAGAGTGGGATTATTTTCTCAAAGTAGCTATAAAAATACTTGAATTTGGAGGTAAAATGCAATTTTTTTCATTTATGTGAAACTTCCTTTTGTAAGCACTTGTTGAAAGCCTTGGGCATGACTTTGATTTAACGTGAATCTGGTACTTTCTGTGTTTTACTCCAATGAATTTTGTAACTGAGCCTATACATCACCTCTTGTGATTTGTCTGGGATAAGCAGATTCACATGTTGACATTCCATCATCTTGATAGGCTCCAAGCCCAAGGGGCTTGATTCAGAAACCTAAAGCAACTAAAAGAAGAGGTGGCAAATAGTTGGGTGGCAGTGGTCCTTTCCTGCTCCCAGGCTAGATTGTTCCTCCTGTGCTGGCCAGGTCAGGAGGAGAGATGCCTCATGAGCCTTTTGTTAAAAACAGTAGGTATTCTCATCTCTGTTTATACTAAAGCACCAAATGAGGTTCTGTTTTAAAATTAACCTCATTACTTTTCTTAATTTAAAACATTGTGTTTGAACTCTAGTGTAAGCGTAGCCCTGGAGTTAATAATTAAGTCATCCCAATGAAGGGTAGCCATTATGTAGCAGAGAGAGCACTGACCGACCCCTACCGGTGTGACCTTGAGCAAGTCATTTAACTTCCTGGGGCCTCCTTTCTACACCTTGTAAAATACGGAGATGAGACTAAATGATCTCCTAGTTTATTCCATCCTTAAGTCCTATGACTGTAGAGTGGCAATGACGAATTATCCAGTAAATAAAGTTAACTTTTGATCTCTGCCCTCACATTTACTCTTTCAGTATATATAGGTACTCACTCACTAGTGGGTGCTTCCTCACCTCCCAATGAATGCTCCTACTTAGCAGTCAACCCCTGGGAAAGCCCAATCTAGAACCAGATGAGGTTAGAGTGATGAAGCTTTCACCATGTCCAATCTTAGGGCCTTTTGGGTCAACCTAGTGTCTGATACAACTTGCTATCCAGAACTGGAGCTTGCAAGTATTCAAGTTTCTGCAGGCATTTTTTCTGGCTGTTTCGTTTTCTTTATTTGATATATCTTAGCCTATGTGGCACATCTTATTTTAAGTTCCATTTTCTTGCATGATAAAAGCCCATGTTTTTGTGAAGACAGGTGATTTTATATGATGATATAAAATCACACTTTTTTCTCTAGGAAAAAAAGTATGCTTTTCCCTCTTCCTTTATTGACAAAAATTATTGCATGCTCCCCTGTATTTTATAACCTTTGGTTTATGCAGGAATATGCTGAATTTCAGTATCGGAGGAGGCATCGACAGCGGCGGCGAGGAGACATGCACAGTCTGCTCAGTAATACTCCAGATCCTGAGGATCCAAGTGAAAGCACCTTAGGTATTTCCATTTCTGAGACTCCTTTTCAAATTCTCTAAGTGCTATGATGAGTCCATTCTGTGAGCATGGGGAAAGCCTCACCCACAGGTGTGAGCTGTCATGTTTTTATGAAAGGTACCAATGATAGAGAAAAATTCAGCATCAGAGTGGCGCTATTGACAAAGCCACAGCTTATTGAGATTGCTTTGGCAATATAAAATGAATATGAGGGTGGGTGCTGGAGAAGAGGACAGTCAGGAGGGTAGATGGTAGTAAAATCAAGGAGGATCGTTTTCCAGTAGGAACGGGGAGCTAATATTGAGCCTTGAGGAATTAGGACGTGAACAGAGGAGAATGGGGAATGAGAAGAGAACATTCCAAGCAGAGGAAATTCCAAAGACAGAAATTAATATGCCATATTATGCAAATATCCCTGTTTATACATAACATAGAGTTCTGAATGAATCATCTTTGGTTCTGATGTTTTAAGGCCTCAAAATTCCCCATCTGAAAACCAAGACTATTAGAATAGATCCATCACTGAAGCATTATGTGACCTTTAGGTGCCTAGCACAGTGCTAGACACTAAAAAGAAAGGCAAAAAAAGAAAATACTCTCTGCCTTTATCAAGCTTACATTCTGTTGGGAAGACAACACATGCAACAGCCTACTGTTTGATGAACCCAAGGAACCCATCTAGGTGGCACCGTGGCTGTAGTACAGGCCCAAGTGCAAAGCTGACCTCAGACACTGTTTGCCTCAAGTACCAATAAACTTGGGATAATAATAATCACAGGTTATAAGGATCAAATGAGATAATGATTATAAAATGCTTAGTGCAGTGTCTGACAGAGTAGGTGCTTTTATCAAAATACTCATTTTTACCATCATTATCTCACTCTTCAACAAAAACTAGAAAGAGGGTTAGCAGAACTAGGTATAGACCAGCCTGGCATCAGATACCAAGAGAGGCTTCAAATGGGTATGTGAGTTAGACATACAGAGTGACATAAAAAACAGTCACATGGAGGAATTACCCACCAGATCTATGAATAGGGGGAGAGTTCTTGACCAAACAAGATAATGATGTTCCTAGGAAGTAAATTGGATCGTTTTGATTCCATAAATTTAAAGAGGTTTTGTATAAATAAAATGAATGTAGCTAAAATTAAAATTAGAAGAGTAGGAGGAAATTGGACAATAAAATTTTGGTAGCAATTTTCTCTGTTAATGGTCTCATTTCGAAGATAAATAGGGAACGAAGTCAAAATTGTAAGAATAATAGCTATTCCTCAACTGATAAATGATCAAAAGAATATGAATAAGCATTTTTCAAAGGAAGATGTCCAAGGTGTCAATGGCCATATAAAAAAATTCTCATTAATAGAGAAGTGCAAATGAAGACAACTCTTGGGAGGCACAACTTACCCACCCATCAGATTGACAGAGCTGAGGAAAAAAGGGAAAGCTGATCTTTTCATTGTGTCAGTTGAGAAATGATTGAACAAGTCCTCCCGCGTAGTCTATGTGTTCATACATGATGAGATACTATTGTGCTCAAAAAGGAAGCCTAAGGACCTGCTGTAAAGTAGAATGAGCAGAACCAGAACAAGCTAGACAACGAAAGTACTTTAAAGATAGACAACTCCAAAAGCCTGAAAAGCTCTCCAGGATACAGTGGGACTAAGTAGTCTGAGAGGGCTGGTGCTGGCGCCTGGCTCAGAGTGCAGATTGAGGCAGATTATTTTTCTTGACTAGACTTATTTGTAGCAGACTGTTTTTCTTGCTTCCTTAATGGTTGAAGGAAAGAATTTGGGACAAAATCAAGTAGAATTTGTCATAAGGGAAGAAGAGAAATGGGTTACAAGTAAGAGAGGTTTTTGCAAAAGCTGGCTGCATGCTAGGAACCAAGTGACAAGGGGTTCTGGAACACAGAGAAGGGATAAAGAGTGAACACCAACAGTTGCTCAGGGCTCTTGGACTTCCTGTCCCCTGGAGCTGTAAAGGTTTCTCTGTTGTTCCTGACTGAAGAACCCTTCCTTTGCTTCAAATCAAACTGTTCCTGTATGCTGATAGTGTTCCTGTCTACTAAGAAGATCTGTGAGCATCTAGCTTGAGCAAACACAGTGTTGGTGAGGCCTGGCCCAGCTAGGGTGGATCCAACCATCCCAAGTTCATTCCTGGTTATATACAAAGACCTGTTACATCCTACAAATCTGATCTGGGAGGATTAAGTAGTGTCAGGTTTAGCTAGTCAGCCATTGGGATTCTAGACAGACAGGCGAGGGCCATGGGAGCCTCAAGATAAAGAAGGCACCTCTGTGAGGGGGTTTTAGAAGCTGGGAGGTTAGTGAGACATCCCTTAGAGCCAGGGACCCCTATTCTTTAATCCTCCCTTTATAATACCTTGTTTTTCAAGAATAAATCCCTGTACCTTCAGCACCTTGTCTTAGAGATTGAACTGCTCACTGGTCCCAGTGAGGCAGGCTCACAGGCCTATCTCACTGAGGACTTCAATAATCTTAGTAACACCACCTTTGCTAGGGTCAGTATTTCATTGACTGCACCAGAAAGGGAAGAACCTAAAGATCTGAGGCTCTCAGAGTCAAACTGCCATTTTGGGCCTACTTGGACAGTTTGAAGCCAGTGTAGTAGTTGGCACTCTGAGCAGGCAGTTGGGGCCTCAGGATTTTCAGAGCAGGCAGAGCAACACAGTATCACCTAAACTGTCAGTGGAGGGTTTTTTCTTTTCAAAGCTACTTGGAAGTTTTACAGCGTCAAGGAACAAAAGTTGGCCTGAACCTAATGGACTTCTTATGCATCCAGTCTTAATTGATTCCTTATTTCTTACTGGTAATATTACCAGAATATTTTTACATCATTGTGGGATTTCAAGCCATAAATCCCATTTTAGATATTTCTCTTAGGAGAATCTTATCCTATGTAACTATAGTGTTGCTCCTACTAGTATGCTCTGACCAATGTAAACGAGCAGTGGTAGCATTCCTAAAAAAGACTAAAGGCTGCAGGATATATGACTTTTTCTGACACTGAATTGAAACAGCTGGTTCTGGCAATGCAAATTAAACCAACCTAATTGGAAGCTCACTATGTGGAACTCGGAAAGGGAAATGGAATGGGGCCAGGGCTAATAACTAAGCAAGGGGGCAATGAAACAACCAATGGACAATGCCACAGTTACTCTTTTTTCCATTGAAGGATATAATAGCCTTTGTTACACCAGATATGGGCACAGTTCATGTCAAGTCCCATAAGCAGTTCACATCTGCTGATCTGAACTCCATAAAGAGAAGAACACCAAACTTTTTTCAAAGAACCACACAAAGTCATCAAAGAATTTTAAAAGGCCATAAAAATTTATGATCCCGATTTTTCGGATTTTCAGCTTCTCATGGAAGAGCTTCTTACCAAGAGGGAAAGGCAACAGTTTATTGATGAGACAAAAAGAAATCTTGACTTAGCACCATGGCCAACTGGGAATCTTTATTTAGCATTAAATTCTGTAGAATCTTACAGAGTTTTAAATTGGGCCAGAGAATCAATCATAGAGGCAGTGAAAGCAAACTCAAAAAGATCTGATGCCTAGTCTAAGTTCGAAAGGCTTAGGAGTCTGGGGAGTTACCAACTATGTTTCTAGATAGGTTAATTGAGGCAGGGGAACATCTTCTAGGCATGGACAATCTCACAGAGAAGAATATTGCCCATATCAGAAGACAGTTTGTAAAAAATTCTTGCACTACAGTCAAGAACTTTTTCAGAACCAGTTACCCAAACTGAGAAAACGTGGGGTTGGAAGAACTTAAGTGGACTACATGCTATGTGCTCCAGGCTGATAAGATATTCCTAAAGACTTAAGGCCTGTGACTTCTACAGACATGGGGTTATTAAGGTCAGCTACAAAAAAGAATGGGTGGTGCCTGGAAGATGGCACCTGGGATGAGGGAGGAAGCCCAGGATCAAGAGGCAGAGCTGTGTTAGGGACAACCTCTGGGAGCAAAACCCTCCTGTGGGAGAAGCAACTATTAGGCCTGGGATGGGTAAGAGAGCAGGAAGGCTGGAAAGACAGGAGGGGACCGACTTCCACATGGATTGATGGCGGAAGGGATGGGCCCAGCATGATTCCCCACTTGGACCAGTCTTGAGCTTGGGTGGAGGCTGGGGGCAGGTGTGGGGGGCTCAGAAATAAGAGTCAGCAGTCCTGCAATGGCTCAGGTGCAGGGTCCAGGCCAACAAAAGTCTGAGGAGCAACAAAGCTGGCACTTGGCACCGACGAAGTGAGGAGGGGTCGGTGTGGGGAGGGGATGAGGCTCTTTGCCACCCTCTGCCAGGCCAGGAGGCCCAATGACCTTTGGTACACCTTGCTTTGGCCAGATACCCCGGAAGGCGGCAGCAGCAGCAGGAGGCCCGTCCCATCCCTGGTCAGCTCGGCTTCCCTGAGTGTCCTGCATAGCTCGTCCCTCCATGACTACACCCCTGCAAGTCGGTCAGAGAACCAGGACTCGCTCCAGGTACCCCAGCCATCCTCTCTTTTGCTCTTCTTTCCATTCTTAGAGCTTCTTCAACTTTGAGGCGGTCAGTTCAGAGGCCCAGAGAAGCAGAGAGAAAAGACATTTTCTTTGTTTTCCCAAATTCCTGCCTTCCATCTTAGACTCACTACTGTGAATTGGTTCCAAGGTGGAAGAGTGGAATGAGGATTAGGTGACTTAGCCAGGGTCACACAGTTGGAAGTGTCCAAGGCCAGATCTGAAACCAAGACTTCCTGTCTGTAGGCTCTCTATACACTGAGCTCCCCAGCTGCCCCCTGAAAAGTTCTTAGTTTTTTCTGTAGGTTTTCTGGCAGTGAGTGTGGGTAAATGAGATGAGGGTGCGGAGATTTGAAAAAAAGGCTTCTCCCGTAAAGTTTGAAATGCGTGTTTTTAAGAGTAGGTAATTTGCCGCATGAGACTTCACTCATTTTTCTTTTTGTCATAAAAATATTGATGCAGTTTTATTCTACTAATTTATTTTAAGGCTCTGAGCTCCTTGGATGAAGACGATCCCAACATCCTACTGGCTATCCAGTTGTCTCTGCAAGAGTCCGGGCTGGCGATCGATGAAGAGACCAGAGACTTCCTGAGTCACGAGGCGTCCCTGGGAGCCATCGGCACGTCTCTGCCCACCAGGCTGGACTCCATCCCCCTGGCTGCAGACAGCCCTCGGGCCGCACTGAGCAGCTCCGAGCTCTTAGAACTGGGGGCCGCCATCAGGAGGGCGAGCGCAGAGAGCGATCCGCGGCTGGCCGAGGGCCTCGGCTCACCCCCCCTCGACGACGTGGCAGGCCAGTTCTATGCGACGCCCAGTGACCCCGACTGCGCTCGCCTGGACCCCAGCAGCAACGAGAACCTCCTGGGGAACATCATGGCCTGGTTTCACGACATGAACCCCCAGAGCATCGCCCTGATCCCTTCTGCGACTCCAGACACCCACGAGGATCCTGGAGGGCTGCCCCACACAGAAGGGGAGTCGGGGTTGGCCCTCGGCGCCAGAGAGCCAGGCCTGGGGCTGCCGGCAGCGGCCTGCCTCCGAGAGGACGTGGCTGGGGCTGAGGAGGTCCCAGCATCCCCCGCAGAAGAAGCCTGCTCTGAAGAGCCCCGCGAGGCAGGAGCCGCCGCCAGCAGCATCGACGCCACCGACGGCATGGACGCCACGGAAGAGGCTCCGAGTCTCCCCGCTCCGGCCTCCAAAGAATGGACCGAGCAAGTGCATTTGGTGTGAGCGCCGGCACTGAGCGGGGGGCAGGCGGTGTGGTCCGGAGACTTGATCCACAGGATTCCAGACAGGATGGAAAACCCAGACGTGCGTGTGTTCATTCCACCGGATGGTCATTCCCTTTTCAATTTGAACCTTTCAAGGAATATCCTTCGCATTTCATTGGGTAGCATTTTCCCTCTTTCTGACAGAAAAAAGGAACAAGTAGGTTGTGTTCCACATTCCCAAGAAAATGCAGGCTCTGTTTAGCCCGAGGTTGGCAGAATTAAATTTGAAAGTACAAATTAAAGGCATACTCTAAATCTTTTGGTGGGTTTTCCTAAGAAATAGTTCTTCTCCATTTCAGAAATTCTCTTTTGACAAACCTAATAATGTGTCTGGCTCTTCATTTTCCGATTTTTGTGCTTTACTGTAACATTTTTGCATTTCCTTTTGATTTTAAACCAGCAGCGTGAATTGCGACTCTCCAGCCCTCTTCAACGCTGCATCTACAACAATGTCGTGAGTTTTATTTTCACATAAATCAAAGATTTTTTTTTCATGTCTATTTACAGTCCAAATGTGCCAAACTGACGAGCCGGCGTCTAAGCAGAGAGACGAGTGTTCAGTGGTCTTCAGGGCCCCAAAGCAGTCTTGTGATTCTTTGGAGGGAAACGGGCCGCACAGTAGAGCTTCAATGGGCTTCTGTTGCCATGGAGACTGCATTGAAATAAATGTAGCCTGTAGCTTAAGTTAACTAAACCTAATGCTGCTGTTAAAAACAGTTTATTTTAATATTAAAATACAGTTGATTAGCAACAGCGGTGCTGTATTTTAAGAGACACTTTAATGGAAGTGCAATCATAGTTCTTTGTTTTCACAATTTTACAATGCATTCTACTTACTAATGGGTGCAATTACTTTTAATGGCAAATATTTTATAAAATAGAGGGAAAATGGAGTTTTCATGAATTATAGTCAATCCCACAATTATTTAAGGAAAAAAGTCAATAAGACATCCTGCGCAACATGTTACTGTGCCTTTGCCTAACCTAAGTGGATAGTTGCCAGTTAAACAAGTGAGTAATTCCAATTTCAGTGTGTGTTCTGAAGTAACTATGCTATGAATTGCGATGACCTCCATAAAACCACCCATGGCCTTGCCTTTACAGTAAATAGAACAACTCGACGTTCATTCAGTCCGTTTGCCCGAAGAGCAGACGCTGAGATGTATTTGTTTAATTGCACAATACTCATTTGCCGTGTGATTACTGTTTAATGTTTTAAAAAATCGAACTTCTAGTTATCAGTGTCTTACTGTGAAGAAAATATTGGTCTTAGCGGTAAATCAGATCGTGGTACAGTACGTGCTTACACTAGAGTCCCCTGTGGAATGGCTGCTACTTCCCTAGACTCAGACTAGCCTGGCAGCGCCCCTTTACGTTCCTTCCCAGAGTCGGGCCGACGACAGACCCCCCAGCCGCAGTCGCGCTCTTCTTGTTCACTTTCCCCAAGTCCTTTGGGCGGGATATGACATTAGCTACTAGAACATTCCTCCCATGGAAAGGAGTTTCCTGGGATTCTCCCTTTGACACAGAGATGACCAGCCCACACTAATGTCCATCCTTAGTTATTTTGGGAAAAGATTCATTTTGTCTGCAGTTCAGTCATAACGGTGACATTGATGTTCCTATTGAGGTTTCATTTGGGGGAAATGATCCGTTTTATCTCTGGTGACCCTGTAAGTTCACCTGAAATAGTCCCTGGAAGCATTTGCACAGATTTATTTATGACTGACACGAGATACCAATAATTTCTTTTGAGTTGTCATTTGTCCCTAGAACGTCACCGAGGTTCTGCGGGTGGCCCGAGCCGTCTTTGCAGAGCTGCAGTGAGACGAGGGATCGGGTCGGCGGGAACGCGGCGGGTCCGGGGCAGTTCCGGGTCGCCTGTTCTGTCCACCCGCAGCAGGAAAACTCATTCGATTTGTATTTTCTTGGGACACGTTTTAAAAACGCCAGTCATTGACTTAACGATTCAGAAAAGGCGTTTGGCAAAGCCTATTTTGTAAACAAGTTAATTTTGTAATGTAAAAATTACTCTAACCTTGAATTGTTCTTTGCACTTTCATAGCCTATACTTGATACATTCCCACTTTATATACAATAGAATTCTACAAACATGGAGATGTTTGGCCAAATGAATGCTGTTAATAATATGTAAAATTCTTTGATTAAACATTTATTACTTAAACTACTTCCATTTGTCTCATTACGTTTTGGACCAATTCATGAGGCTGATATCCTGCATTTGAAGTGTCTTCCAGCATGATGGGATTAATTTGGTTTCTATTTTTAAACTGATTAGTGGCTTTTTAAAAATTCTCCACTATGTGGACTATTGAGTCTGTCTGTTTTTTGGTTTTTGGTTTTTTTTAAATCCTTCCAACAAATAATCCACCCCATGATACTGGGGGACAATTTGTGAACATGATGCAACCTTGCAGCAACTAAACTGCCCACGTTTTATCAGTCTCTTGGGAGAAATCGTTGATAATTTTTCATTGAATTTTCAAATTCTCCAAACACATGCAGGTCTCTAGTATATGAAATGAAAATTCTTTTTATCAGTATTTTAATTGGCATTTAAAAAGCCATTCTCCTAGGGCAAGTAACAATTTATGTTGGGTGAATGAATGGTGCCTGCCAATTCGCCTAGTTTACTACGGCATCACTTTATGAAAGGGTTATCGGATTGATTTTTTTTAGCTGTGGATTTTATAAGTGTCTTTTTTTTTATTTATTTACAAGGTTGTATTAAATTATAGGAGAGTTAAAGATCATTAATAGGTGCTTTTAAAACCTGTTTTTATGAGAAATGCTAAATGCTTATCTTTTTGAACTGTATTAATTATGCCTTTCAGTGTGAGAAGCTGGAGCTTAACTGCTGGTATTCATATATTGACATGTTTGTTATTTATTGTAGCCATTCACTTAATTAGTTTTGATTTGTTCAGTCCTAAAAATATTTTCAAAGTATCTGTTACAAATGAAAATCTGAGGCCTGATGAAGTCAGACATTCTGTAAAAAGTTACATACGGTTTCTAAGGATTAAAATCTATATATTAAATGTTAGTACTAAGTTTCATTTTTTTAGACTGAAATGCAGAAACTCCATGGAAAAAAATAAATGTTTTCTCCACTGAAGTTAAACACTGAATACTTGACGACTCACTCACTAAGGGTGGATCCTGTATTCTTAGCAACGTGGAATATGTGTCTTATTAATCAACCCTAATAAACTTTTTGCCAAAGAAACAGATGTGCTGTCTGCAAAGACAGGGGTAGGTCGGTCTTGTCTGCTTTCTGTAGCACCTCATAGTAACTGGCCATTCACATCTCTGGGGGGGAACTGAGTATAAAAGAAGCCCCTTTCCTCTGCCCTCCGCTCTGATTCACTTGGGAGGGCGAATGCTGGTGCTGGAGATCCGACCCATGGAGCAGCCGGGCAGCAAACCCATCCATCACGTGTTGGGTATCTTCCCACGCGCCATCTTTCCCCTGGAAAGTGTCAAAGGATGCTGGGTGTGGGGCTGGAGAAATTGTTTAGCTGAAGCCCAGAGATGTTCACTTGAACTGCCGGGGTGAGATTGGAAAGGGGTGGAGGTGGGGGATAATCTTTGTTTTATTTTAAAAACAAATTTCCACAGAGGTATTCTGAAGTTCTGGGATTTATGTCCTCTCCTTCCCTTCTTCTCTCCCCCCTCCCAGAGCTGACGAGCAATGCGATCTGGGTTGTACGTATATTATCACTCAGAACATGTCCATGTTGTTCAGTTTTTAAACGAATAAACTTAAAAACCAAAACCCCAAATCTTATACCCAAATAAAAAGTGATAAATCATATCGAAGCAGTGTCTTTGGACCCCAAATCCAAGGTTCTCCATGAGATTGGCATAGAGTACACAGTCTAATTGGGTCGCAAAATTTGAAAAAACAAGCCTATGTAAGAAGTCATCAGGGAATAAAACAGTATTTCACACAAGGACTTTAGACGGTGGATTCTGCACACATTTAGTACAAGGAAACCAGGCCGTTGGAATCATTACAAAAGTATAAAGTGGGAACATTCTTTGGAATTTATGCTGTCTATGAATACATGTACACACACCATGAGATGACTCCATTTCACCCGCTAATCGTGCATTTGTTTCAACCTGACAATGTGGAATTGTAACTTCTACACCTAAAAACATTGCTAGAGTCTGAATGAGTTTTAGCCCTACTGGGAGCTGCTTCTCTGCTCCGACATTGTTCAGAATTGATGGCATCGGAGTATAAACGTTTACAATAACGTTTGCCAGATTACAGGTCCACATTGTTGTTTAGAGGCCACTAGGGTTCTGGTTCGGTTAGAGTACTGGGCCTGGCCAGTCGGGAAAATCGGAGTTCAGATCTGCCCTCAGACACTTATTAGCTGTGTGAGCCAGAGAAAGTCATTTCACCCTGTTGGTCTCAGTTTCCTCCTCTAGTCAAATGAACTGGAGAAGGGAATGGCTAACCAGTCCAGTATCTTTGCCAAGAAAACCCCAAACGGAGTCGATCCTGAAATGACTGAATCACCAAAATTGCCCTGCAGTTTGGCGATACCAGTAGCACTTCTTTGTACACTTGAACATTTGCAAAGGGTTTTACAGACACGGCAGCATCCCTGTGAAAAAGGGCCATCACTGTTTTATAGATGAGGAAACCGAGGCTGAGATGGATTTGCCCCATTACTGGGTTGGAGCTCCACGACTTCTAGACTCCAAAATGCCACACTAATTCCCAGGCAGAGCGTATGGCAGCCCCATCTCAGCCTCCTCCTACCTGATGAGATGTGATGCCAGAAATGAGTTTTCTCACCTTCTTGAGGCTTCTCTGACCTGCCCACCTCAGCTCCTTTCTCCTCCCAATCCAAATCTTCGGGCAAATAAGGAAAAGTGTTAGCTTGGACGGGAATGGGTCATTTTTGTGACACATTAGAAGTGTAAGTGACCACACGATGCTGCCCAGAGCGCCAAGCCACTGGCTGTTGGGGGAGGGAGAGGGAAGGTGCTTAGATTTCGTGGTAAAAGGCATCCTGGTGGATGGGAAAGATATTCTGGGATTTTTGTTTGTTTGTTTTGGAAAATACTTAATTCAAGTTGTGCTCCCAAGGGAATAGTGATCCAAACAATGGGGGGGGGGGGGGGCCAAGAATGCTTTCTCAAGACAAACAATGCCTTTTAAAAAAACATCCCTCTCCTTCCATTTTTTATTGTTTGCCATTTCAGGGTTTCTGAGAAACTCCTCTGGGCAGAAGTGAATAACTAAAAAATACATTTTTTTGAGTTCTTGACCCACTCCCTGTCAGCAATAGTGATCTGCTCTGTCTGAATTCTGCCCTCAGAAGAGGGTAACACTTGATTCTTATTGAATTCCAAAAGCTTTGGTATCTTTCCCAATACAATTCTATCCGACTTGACTTTCCAATACTATAGAGAAATAAAAACAATGAAAAATGATGGGGAATCTGATATTACTAGAAACTAAGCCTGAGCTTTTAACCATTAAATATTTGAGAGAGCTAAAAACCGGAAGTAAATTAATTAGCTAACTAAATTACAGAAAATCCTTATACTTTACAAAATAGTCACTCCAACCCTCAGGTTAGTTTATAGACAAATTGAATGAGAAACCAATTAGGAGATTAAACATCTATCTAAATTTTCTACCTGTCATGTGATGACAGCCACTCTGCCCAATCACCCTAAATTACAGGCTTGTCAGGGATTACTCTGGACCTCCACGTTTGCTCCTGTATTTCTGAGGTAATGCTAACACTATCAGTTGTGGCCGGTGGACCACGATTCATTGGCAAACCTGGTGATTTATCGCCCACAGGATTTGGGATCATGGCAAAAGGGTGAGGTGGAAGCACTGGTGACTTTAAAGTCTACTATCCGTAGTTTGGAGTTGTCCTTTCCATTGGGGAGCCTCATTCGTGGAATACATGGCATGACTACATGACCATGGGGAATGGCCGCCATCTTGCTGCCCATGGCGACCCACAGGGACATCTCTGGTATCTCCTTTTGCCAAAGACTCCCAGATGCTAAATCCTAGCCTTTAGGATTTAAAGCTAAATCTGACTTCAGAGAGCACCTCATCTGGTCTCATTTTATAGATGAGAAAACAAGGTCTCCCAGGACATGACTGAACAGTAGTAACCAGCAGAGTCAAATCAGAACTCATTACATTTGGCTTCATAACGAAGGCACTGTGGATGCTTCAATATTAAATGAGATAAAGTTATTCATTTATGATAGAACCAAACCACCTGCCCACTTAATTAATTGTCCCAGTGTTCAGTCTTACTCAAAGTCTCTCTAAAGGCAGCCAACCCATTGCCCATGACCATTCTTTAAACAGCAGGAAGGTGAGATTATATCTGAGTTAATGAATGAATGCTGATAAAAGCCCTCAATTTATTTATATTTAGCGAGCTCTCCTTCCTGTGAGGATTTTTGACACTGTGGGAGCATGGTGCTTCCCCAGATTGGCTACCCAACCTTGCTTTCCACTATAGCCAACAGGCATTTGTTTACCAAGTCACTGCTATGTGCCTGACCCATCTGGGACCTGAGAAAACAGATGAAATAAGCCCTGCTTAGACAGAGGAGAATGGGGGAGAGAGGTCCTTGGGCAAACTATATACAGAATAAATATGTGGGGCAGCAACTGGGTTAAGGATGAGAACTGAGAACAGACAGGCAGGGACTCTGCAGAGAGCCATTTCACTTGAGCAATGAGTTCAGCAGCCAACAAAGGGGCTGAGTGGTTGATGGATGAGAAAGGAATTGGAGGCTGGGCCATAATCTGCTTTTTCAAGGACTTTGAAGACTTGGGGATGCTTGAAGGAAGCCACCAGTTGGGAGGAAGAGGACTGAGGATTCAACGGGAAAGAAGGAGGTGGGGATGATGGAAGATGCAGTCCATTGAAGAAGATGGCAGGAGATGGGGTCACTCACATATGTAGCGAATTTGGCCCTGGAAAGGGGAAGGACCACCTTATTGTCAGAGCCTGGAGAAGAGTGAGGACTGATATTAAGGGATTTTTGAGGTATTAAAAATGGAAGAAAAGGGAACTCATTACAAATGGCTTCAGTTTTCTGAAAGTAAAGAAAGGTCCTTAGCTGAGGGACAGGTGGGATGGAAGTGTGGAAAATTTAGAAAGGGTCCAGAAAAGATCTAGAATGGTTATTGGGGAGAGCAAGGTAAAGAATCAATTAGGGAGAAATGCAGTGAGGACCCTGCTGAAGTTGGGTAACGGGAATTTATATCGTTCCAGATCTCCATGGTTATGTGATTCCTCCAGCTGTATTCAGCAGCTCGTGAATAGGAATCAAAGAGATGGAGAGTGGAAGTCATCCAAAAACAAGCTCTGCCAAGAGATGACAAAGCAGGAGAAAGGGTTGACGGAGAGCAGAGGACCATGGAGACCTGAAATGGTCAAGATCAAAAACCTTAGAAACATTAATATTGGCAGCACTGACATTGGTCCATGGGGCAGTCAAGAAGCAGTAACTACCCACTATGTTCCAGACACAGAAGGGCTGGAGATGCTCAAATAGGGAGATGAGGTAAACCACGCTGTGCCAATAAGATGTAAGCAGAATAAACAGAGAGACAGCAGAGGGAAGGCACAAGGGGGACCTTGTAGAGGGTCAGTCGGGCAGTTATTAAACACCAATGCTCTAGGCATCATGCAACTAAGCTATTTTACATTCTATTTGAAACTACACTAATTCTAGTTCTCAATTGGCAAAGGCAAGGCAGTGGGACTTGAAAGAACCTGACAGCCCAAGGAAGCCAGGAGATGGTGATGAGGAGGGAGAGAATTCCAGGCACAGGAGACAGCCTGAACTTAGAAATTGGAGCTTGTGCAAGGGACCAGGAGGCCAGTGTCACTGGATTTCAGCATATTTAAGGTAGAGAAAGGCTAGAAAAATAGGAAAGACGACTAATGCCAGACAAGGGATTTTAGATTTGATCCTAGAGGTAAGAGGGAGCCACTGGAGTGGCATGATCTGGAAAGAAGGGCTGAGTTCTAGTCCCAGCTTTGTGCTCAGGGATCACCGAGAGGGGCCAGGAACACCCTCCTTTACATGCCCCACACTCCTGCCATTTCTGGTTATTTGACCATTGGCAAAGCCCAAGTCATTTCAGAATTTTGGTAAACCAATGTTTGGGCAAAGCATCGAACCCGGTTCCTCTCTCATGACAGCCATGGCCTAGAATGATCTTATTCATCTGCCACAGAGGTTCTAAGTCCTTTGGTTAATGGTTCTAAATTCGGAATATATAGATGGGAAATATGACACTAATTCTTAACATTATTGCATGAAATATGCCCCAAATGAAACTGATCATAAGTAGCCTTCCTGTCAAGGTGTTTGGAGGAAGGGGAAATGGTCATATAAATGCATTCAGATGTGTAGTATGCTACCAGTTACCTTAGAGCAAGGGTTCTTTTTTTTTTTTAAACTCTTACCTTCTGTTTTAGTATATTCTAAGCCAAGGGCTAGATCATTGGAGTTAATGACTTGCCAAGGGCTAGGTAATTAGGGTTAAGTGATTTGCTCAGGGTCACACAGCTAGGAAGTGTCTGAAGCCACATTTGAACCCAGGACCTCCCTTTTCTAAGCCTGGTTTTCAATCCACTGTGTTACTTAACCACTCCCAGAACAAGGGTTCTTAACCCAAGGTCTGTGAACTTGTTTTAATATTTTAATAGCTGTATTTCAGCATAACTGATATCCTAGGAAACCATAAATATTTTATTAATTTAAAAGCCTTATTGTGAGGAGTCCTTAAGCTTCACTAGACACAGTCCAAATGATCCATGACACAAAATGCTTTAGAGCGTGCCAGGACTACAGTATTTCAGATCTGAAATAAAGTAAAATTAACCCTTGGTTATTGGAAGGGCTTATTAGTAGAGGAGATTTGGTTAATCTAAAGATTAGTATAAAAAGTCAAATATTTTATCTACCCTTGAATCAATATTCATATTGGACCTGGGAAATGGCCTGAAACCAAAAATGGCGGCCATCCTCTAAAGACCAGATTACAGAAGATTGGGAAATTATCTCAGCTGCCCTTGTTGCTCCCTAAACTTCATCCCATACCCAAAATGGTTGTCTTCCTTCCCTCTCTAATTCAGGGAAGCATCTTCTAATTCCCAATCGAACCCCTTCCCCATCCCCTCCCAAGTCCCCCACGATCACACCAAATGCCAGCCTGTCTCAAGGGTTATGGTTTCAAAAAACTTCTCTCATGGGCCACAGTCCTGGTACAGAGCAGATGAGCTGAGAATTCAACAAAGCGAGTGACTAAGCACAAATGCCGTTAATAAACTCAAGAACAAGATTTGCTATGAACAAATTCCTGAGGGATAACAGGAAAATATATTTTAAAGTGAGGGAAATTATGGCACTTTGTCATAGTTATCTGGCAAAATTCCTATAATTTTCACCGTACTAATCCTGCAGTGGCCAAAGCTGACTCCTAAGGGCTGTTTCTGTTTCTAGGTGATGAGTAGTTCAATCACACTGTTTCAGTCATTCTCATTTTTCCCCTAGAAATTAATCCTGTTAGCCATACCACCTCTTCCAGCTCTCTGAATTCATTGGGGCAAAAATCTTCACCATCCTGAATATTTGGGGGGCTAACTCATTCTGCAGTAATTTGCCCTCAAATAACTATTATCTATTATTATTTTAATGTGTCTTCCTTCTATTGGAATTCTAATTTCATCCCTCTTAAAGTAGCATGGAGTTTTAAGTCAAATATGAATGAATTAATAGACTTTACTTAAAAAAAGAGAGAGCGGGACTTCCGGGTAAACATGGCTGCAATCTAGACGTGACTCGCTTCCCCTCCCCAGCACCGAATGAAATAGACTACCTCAAAAGAGCATAAAAATCACCTTTGGAAGAACAGAGGGACTCTCCAGTACCCCACAGAAACGAAGGTACGTGGGGTTTGAACATTTCCACACCATAAAAAGGAGGAAAAGCTCGCATAAAAACATGAACTGAGCCGCCCCTCCCCCCCACCCCCTCACCAAATCAGAGTAAGCTATCAGAGCACTCCCTGGGACAGTGAATGAGTGAGGAGTATCTCTGTCGGGGGGGGGGGGGGAGGCACACCAGGGTCCTTGGGATCTAAAGACTGCAAGGAAACAACCTCTCAGGGCGGTTTCATGGGAGAATCCTGCACTGAGCACAGGGGGCTGCGGAGCTGAACTCTGGGGCTCTTGCACTGAGCACCTGGACAGAGCTGAACACCTGAGCAGGCTGTGCTGATCGCCTGGGCGGTTGGGCTGAACACAGGGGCCAGAACTCTAAGAAACCTCGGAGGCTGGGAAGAACTAGTCTGAGGCAACCTAAATTCACAGAAAACCCGCCCATATTACCCAGACCCCAGACCAAAAAAGAAAGTGAAATAAAACCACCAAAGGGATGGCTCACACGGCCCAAAATCAAGCCTCCAAGAAGAAAGGGGAGAAAAATGACTATTGAAAATTTTTATGGAGGGAGTACCCAAGGAAAAGAAGAGAATGAGGATGAAATCCAAACAAAATCAGAATATGCCTCCCAAAATGGAAACTATCCACAAGCTCTGGAAGATCTCAAACTGGAGCTTACCCAAAAGATGGAAACCTTTTGGGAAAAAAAATGGGAGAAAGAGATCAGCAGTCTGATAGACAAGATTTCACAATTGGAGAAGGAGCTGGAAGCATCTAATAGAAGGGCAGACAAAGCTGAAAAGCAAAACCAGTCCCTTACAACCAGAATTAAGCAAATGGAAGACAGCGAGATTACAAAACAGCAAGAATCAATAAAGCAAAGCCAAAAAGTTAATGAATTAGAAGAAAACATAAAATATCTCACCCAAAAGGTCACAGACTTGGAAAACAGAGGAAGAAGAGACAACCTCAGAATTACTGGTCTCCCCAAAAAAACAGAGATAAACAAAAACCTCTCTGCTATTCTACAGGAGATTATAGAAGAAAATTGCCCACGTGTTGTGGAGCAAGGGGGCAAAATAGAAATAGAAAGGGTTCATAGAACACCCTCTATACTAAATCCCCAAAAGACAACCCCCAGGAATGTAATCGCCAAATTCAAGAGCTTCCAAGAAAAGGAGTAAATCCTACAAGAAGCCAAGAAGAGGAGCTTCAGATATAGGGCGGCTCCCATAAGGATCACACAGGACTTAGCAGCTAACACACTAAGAGACCGCAAAGCATGGAACACGATATTTAGAAAGCAAGAGAGCTGGGTCTGCAACCAAGAATCAACTACCCAGCAAAACTGACTATATACTTCCAGGGGAAAGTATGGGCACTCAACAAAATAGAAGATTTCCAAGCATTTGCTAAGAAAAGACCAGAACTTAGTAGAAATTTTGATATCCAATCACAGAAAGCAAGAGAAACATGAAAACGTAAATCTGAAAGAAAGGGAAAAGGAGATAAATCTTATCTTTTTCTTTAAGTCAAACTCTCTTCTATAAGGACTACATTTATATCAAATTATATATATTAATATGTGGGCAAAATGTATTGTGTAACTCTCAAAAATTGTATGCATCATAAGAGTAGTTAGAAGAATCATGCATAGGGAAATATTGGGACATCAAGAAGATTTGGTGAAAGGGGGGCAAAGAAAAAGGGAGGGGGGAATCGTCGATAATACTAACATTTTCTTCAAGAAATGGGGGAGGGGACTAAATAGAATAATCTTTCCCATACAAAGATACACATGGGAAGGGGAGGGGAAGAACTCTCATATGAAAAGGAGAGGAAGAGAGCGTGAAGTGGAATTACTTAAACCTTACTCTCAGTGAAATCAAATCTGAGAGGGAAGAACATCTAGATCCAGTGGGATCCTGAATTCTATCTTATCCAACAGGGTAAGAAAGAAAGGAAAATCAAGGAGGGGGAAGGGGGAAGGAGTATAAAAAGGGAGGGAAGGAGAGGGGGGAGGGGAAGGGAGTATAAAAAGGGAGGGGCTAGAAAGGGAAGCATCTCAAGGGAGGGGCCTAGGGGGACAGATCTAAAGTAAATCACTGGTTCAAAAGGATATAGCTAAAGAAGAAAGGTCAGAACTAGGAGAAGATATCAAACTACCAGGGAATCCACAAGTGACAATCATAGCTTTGAACGTGAATGGGATGAACTCACCCATAAAACGTAGAAAAATAGCAGATTGGATTAGAACCCCAAACCCTACCATTTGTTGTCTTCAAGAAACACATATGAGGCGGGTTGATACTCACAAGGTTAGAATTAAAGGATGGAGTAAGATCTTTTGGGCCTCAACGGATAGAAAGAAGGCAGGAGTTGCAATCATGATATCTGACAAAGCCAAAGCAAAAATAGACCTGATCAAAAGGGTTAGGGAAAGTAAATATATTCTGTTAAAAGGGAGTATAGACAATGAGGAAATATCACTAATCAACATGTATGCACCAAATGGTATAGCATCCAAATTTTTAATGGAGAAACTAGGAGAATTGAAGAAGGAAATAGACAGTAAAACCATATTAGTGGGAGACTTGAACCAACCACTATCAAATTTAGATAAATCAAACCAAAAAATAAATAAGAAAGAGGTAAAAGAGGTGAATAAAATCTTAGAAAAATTAGAGTTAATAGACATATGGAGAAAAATAAATCGGGACAAAAAGGAATACACCTTCTCAGCACCACATGGCACATTCACAAAAATAGATCATACACTAGGTCACAGAAACATGGCACTCAAATGCAGAAAAGCAGAAATAATAAATGCAACCTTTTCAGATAATAAAGCAATAAAAATATTGATTGGAAAGGGTACATGGAGAGCCAAATCAAAAATTAATCAGAAATTAAATAATATGATACTCCCAAATTGGTTAGTTAGAGAAGAAATCATAGAAACAATTAATAATTTCATTGAGGAAAATGACAATGGTGAGACATCCTTTCAAAATCTATGGGATATAGCCAAAGCAATACTTAGAGGAAAATTCTTATCTTTGAATGCATATATTAACAAATTAGGGAGGGCAGAGATCAATGAATTGGACATGCAAATCAAAAAACTTGAGAATGAACAAATTAAAAACCCCCAGAAGAAAACCAAACTAGAGATCCTAAAAATTAAGGGAGAAATTAATAAAATTGAAAGTGATAGAAGTATTAAGCTAATAAACAAGACTAGAAGCTGGTACTTTGAAAAAACAGACAAAATAGACAAAGTACTGGTCAATCTAATTTAAAAAAGGAAAGAAGAAAGGCAAATTAACAGCATCAAGGATGAAAAGGGGGACCTCACCTCCAACGAAGAGGAAATTAAGGCAATCATTAAAAACTACTTTGTCCAACTATATGGCAATAAATATACCAACCTAGGTGATATGGATGAATATTTACAAAAATATAAATTGCCTAGACTAACAGAAGAAGAAATAGAATTCTTAAATAATCCCATATCAGAAAATGAAATCCAACAAGCCATCAAAGAACTTCCTAAGAAAAAATCCCCAGGGCCTGATGGATTCACCAGTGAATTCTATCAAACATTCAAAGAACAACTAACCCCAATACTATACAAACTATTTGACATAATAAGCAAAGAGGGAGTTCCACCAAATTCCTTTTATGACACAAACATGGTACTGATTCCAAAGCCAGCCAGGCCAAAAACAGAGAAAGAAAACTATTAACCAATCTCCCTAATGAATATAGATGCAAAAATCTTAAATAGGATACTAGCAAAAAGACTCCAGCAAGTGATCAGAAGAGTCATTCACCACGATCAAGTAGGATTTATACCAGGAATGCAGGGCTGGTTCAATATTAGGAAAACCATCCACATAATTGACCACATCAACAAGCAAACCAACAAAAATCACATGATTATTTCAATAGACGCAGAAAAAGTCTTTGATAAAATACAACACCCATTCCTATTGAAAACACTAGAAAGCATAGGAATAGAAGGGTCGTTCCTAAAAATAATAAACAGTATATATCTAAAACCATCAACTAATGTCATCTGCAATGGGGATAAACTAGATGCATTCCCATTAAGATCAGGAGTGAAACAAGGATGTCCATTATCACCTCTATTATTTGACATTGTACTAGAAACACTAGCAGTAGCAATTAGAGAAGAAAAAGAAATTGAAGGCATTAAAATTGGCAATGAGGAGACCAAGTTATCACTCTTTGTGGATGACACGATGGTCTACTTAAAGAATCCTAGAGATGCAACCAAAAAGCTAATCAAAATAATCAACAACTTTAGCAAAGTTGCAGGATACAAAATAAACCCACATAAGTCATCAGCATTTCTATATATTTCCAACACAGCTCAGCAGCAAGAACTAGAAAGAGAAATCCCATTCAAAATTACCTTAGACAAAATAAAATTCTTAGGAATCTATCTCCCAAGACAAACACAGGAACTATATGAAGACAACTACAAAACACTCTCCACACAACTAAAACTAGACTTGAACAATTGGAAAAAAACATTAACTGCTCATGGGTAGGACGAGCCAATATAATAAAAATGACCATCCTACCCAAACTCATCTATCTATTTAGTGTCATACCCATGGAACTTTCAAAAAAAAATTTTACTGATCTAGAAAAAACCATAACAAAGTTCATTTGGAAGAACAAAGGATCAAGGATATCCAGGGAAATAATGGGAAAAAAATACAAAGGAAGGGGGCCTTGCAGTCGCAGATCTCAGACTATATTATAAAGCAGTGGTCATCAAGACAATTTGGTACTGGCTAAGAGACAGAAAGGAGGATCAGTGGAATAGACTCGGGGTAAGTGGCCTCAGCAAGACAGTATATGACAAACCCCAAATCCCAGCTTTTGGGACAAAAATCCACGATTTCATAAAAACTGCTGGGAAAATTGGAGGACAGTGTGGGAAAGATTAGGTTTAGATCAACACCTCACACCCTACACCAAGATAAATTCAAAATGGGTGAATGACTTGAACATAAAGAAGGAAACTATAAGAAAATTAGGCGAACACAGAATAGTATACATGTCAGACCTTTGGGAAGGGAGAGGCTTTAAAACCAAGCAAGACTTAGAAAGAGTCACAAAATGCAAAATAAATAATCTGGAATACATCAAATTAAAAAGGTTTTGTATAAACAAAGCCAATGTAACTAAAATCAGAAGGGAAGCAACAGATTGGGAAACAATCTTCATAAAAACCTCTGACAAAGGTTTAATTACTCAAATTTACATAGAGCTAAATCAATTGTACAAAAAATCAAGCTGTTCTCCAATTGATAAATGGGCAAGGGACATGAACAGGCAGTTCTCAGCCAAAAAAACCAAAACTATTAAATAAGCACAAGAAAAAGTGCTCTACATCTCTTATAATCAGAGAGATGCAAATCAAAACAACCCTGAGGTATCACCTCATACCTAGCAGATTGGCTAACATGACAGCAAAGGAAAGTAATGAATGCTGGAGGGGATGTGGCAAAGTAGGGACATTAATTCATTGCTGGTGGAGTTGTGAATTGATCCAACCATTCTGGAGGGCAATTTGGAACTATGCCCAAAGGGTGATAAAAGATTGTCTGCCCTTTGATCCAGCTATAGCACTGCTGGGTTTGTACCCCAAAGAGACAATAAGTAAAAAGACTTGTACAAGAATATTCATAGCTGCACTCTTTGTGGTGGCCAAAAATTAGAAAATGAGGGGATACCCTTCAATTGGGGAATGGCTGAACAAATTGTGGTATATGTTGGTGATGGAATACTATTGTGCTAAAAGGAATAATAAAGTGGAGGAATTCCATGGAGACTGGAACAACCTCCAAGAAGTGATGCAGAGCGAAAGGAGCAGAACCAGGAAAACATTGTACACAGAGACTGATACACTATGGTACAATAGAAGGTAATGGACTTCTCCATTAGTGTCAATGCAATGTCCTGAACAATCTGCAGGGATCTAAAAAACACTATCCACAAGCCAGGATAAACTGTGGGAGTAAAAACACGGAGGAAAAGCAACTGCTTGACTACAGAGGGGGAAGGGGATAGGACTGAGGAGAGACTCTAATTGAACACTCTAATGCAAATACCAACAACATGGAAATTGGTTCGAACTAAGAACACAAGTGATACCCAGTGGAATCATGTGTCAGCTATGAGAGAGTTGGGGGGAGGGGGGAGGGGAGGAAAAGAAAATGATCTTTGTTTCCAATGAATAATGTTTGGAAATGACCAAATAAAGTAATGTTTAAAGTGAAAAAAAAAAGAGAGAGAGAGCTTTTTCTGTATTAATCTGGGCCTGGAAATGGTCCTGCATTCTTCAGCCATCTCCAGGATATACCAAAGGGTTCTTAACCCAAGGTCTATGAACTTGTTTTAATATTTTGATTCTAAATCGTTGTTCCTTTAGTGGCATAATCTCTCTATTCCCACAGCCAAGTTGATTAATCCTCTTGCCCCTTGAGAAGCTTCCCTTTTGTGATCCATGGAGTTCTTGTTCTTAACCAATTCTCATTGGACAAAACTTTCCCCTTAAAAGTCCCAGAATAAAAGTATGACTGCAAGATGCATCTGTGATTGTACCCACACAAAGCACAATCCTCTTGGCCTTTCTTAAAGATGCCATGATTGTTCATCCTTCTCAAGATCCAACTTTTTAATCCTCCAAATATACACCATCCCGGTTCAGTGTACTAACGGCTACCTAGAAGATGCCATTTGTGATTCCAGGTAAAAGCAGAGGAGTCTTCCAGGATCCCAGACAGAAACAGGTTGCTGTCTGTGACACTTCCAAGAATAAATTATCCATTGCCACCAAAGCCAAAACCTAATAAAAATCATTGCTTTGGGCTTTCAAAATGCATGGGCTTGGAGGCAGCTGGGTAGCTCAGTGGATTGAGAGCCAGGCCAAGAGATGGGAGGTCCTAGGTTCAAATCTGGCCTCAGGCACTTCCCAGCTGTATGACCCTGGCCAAGTCACTTAGCCCCCATTGCCTAGCCCTTACCACTCTTCTGCCTTGGAGGCTATACACAGTATTGACTCCAAGATGGAAGGTAAGGGTTTTTAAAAAAATGCAAACACTCAAAAAAAAATGCATGGGCTTCCTCCAGGGACTTTTGAGCCTAGTCTCCTCTCAAAGAATTCTCATCACAAAGCAAAGGAGTCATTTATTCCCCCTCTTCCCCCAGTTGATTCCCTAACTCACTTCAAACACTTCAAATGCTCCAGACCTTTGATCTTTGATCTCATCCACTGTCCATTTAGGAGATGGCATGAAGTCTACTTCATGGAGCTTTTTCTCAACCTCTTCACACTCATTTTCTTATCTCTCTTGAACTCAGACAAGAATCTCTCAGTCCCAACCCAACTCCCTTGTGATCTTCCTTTTCTAGTATTATTTAATTTTTTAAAATTATATTTTATGAAAGAATTTAGCATATTTTCTAGTATATCTAGTCTCCCCTTACTTGCCTCTTTCCCTTTCAAATATGTCCAGTCTCCCTATCTTAAAACATATGTAACCTCTGTTTGACAATGTTTTTTAGTTCCTCTTGTAAATCTTGAAATTTCTCAAACTTGTGAATGTTAAAAATTTCCCTATTGGGGAATTCTCCATTGGAACAATTCCCTACTAGGAACATTCCCCATTTGGAAAGTGAGAACTCTACTTGGATCAGAAATGGGAAGACCTCTACTCCATCTGTACTTAAGACTGCTTTAGGGGAGAAAACTCCTTGCTAAACAATGAAAATACTTAAACCCATACTTATAATGAGGCAAAAAGTTCTTTAAGCCATGCCTATTTTTAGAATTTATACAATAGGGTGCTAAGTACCTATAAAGGTCAGGCAATTTGTGAATTTACAAGGAGCAAAGAGGTGAAAACTTATTCAGAAGTTTTTTCTGGTTCAAACTTACTAAAGGGATTAGTCGACTCAGCTGTGAATTCAGAATGGGCTGTCCTTTGCAAAACGTCTACTGTGATTGGTAGATGGAAGAACTTAGGGGAGGTGACATAGGAGAAAACCCCCTATATAAGAAAAAGGAATCTCTTGAGAAGGAGATCTTTTGAGGATCACTTGAGAAGGAGCTCTTGAGAGACAGGCTCTAAGGAGGGTCTCTTGAGAAAGAATCTTTTGAGAACAATCTCCTGGAGAGCGCTCTTGAGGTCAATCTCTTGAAGATGATCTCTTGAGAAGAAGTCCCTTGGGACCGACTCTGGCTGAAACTCCCTCTGGGGAAACTCTGTCCCCTTGAAACCTCGCTTGAACAGATCTTATGGTGAGTGATAACTGACTGACTGATCTTTTCTTTTAGGACTTAGGCCTGAGTTGGCCAGGGCTACCCTGGGCCGGTCTATCCTTTTCTCATTATTCCCCTTTTTCTCTCTTTCTTAATTCCTCATTGTATTATTAATTAAAGGCTCTATAAAACCCAGTTGATTTAAGTATATTCATAATTGGGAATATTTCCCTGGCGACCTCCTTATATTTGATTTTAAACAAGACACTGTAGTGAAAACATATTTTCTGCGGTCACAATTTACTCACCCACTCTTATATCTATCACAATTTATACCTCAACCATTTTAACTCTTACAGTTTATGGCATCCCACTCTTTTAAATGCCACACTCTGCATTTTTCTGCCAAAGGCAACTGGATGGTAAGCTGGATAAAACTTAAGATTGAGAAATGCTTGGTTTCAAACCAAGCCTTTGTGAACCAAAACCTCTCAGCCTCAGATTCCTCATCTACAAAATGAAGGATTTGGGCTTGATGGCCTCTAAGGTCTTTCTTGGCTCTTAGTCTTACAGGAAGAAATCTCAGGAAGCACAGAGAAAAAGAGCCCAGGCATTAAAAGTAAAACCTGTTTTCTAAGACCCTTCTTATATCAGCTGCCTTAAGAAATTTTAAAACAAAGTTTCCACAGTAAAGTGAGGATACGAGAGAAGGAAGAAGCAAAAAGATGTGAGTTCTGAAGAATCGTGAAAATGGTTTGGGAGTATATATGGAGAAAAAGGGCCCGATGCTCTTTCAGTTTGATTGAGAACCACCACCCCAATCCTAATAACAGCCTTTGGGAGAAAACTCCAGACATGGCGACCAACTTGGGAGCCTCTGGTGTTCAGCCTGTTCTCCTTGCTGGTCTCTACGTGCCTGTATGCCTGTGGAAGCAGGATGGTAAATCCTACTTTTTTTGCGGGGGTGGTTCTGGGAAATATCCAACTAGGTGGCATAGTGGACAGAGTCCTGGGACAAAATCAGGAAGACCCAAGTTCAAATCCATGTGTGACTCTGGGCAAAATACTTAATCTTATTTGCCTCTCTTTACTCATCTGTAAAATGAGCTAAAGAAGGAAATGGCAAACCATTCCAGTATCTCTGCCAAGAAAACCCCAAAAGAGGGTCATGACGAGTGGGATGTAACTGACAACAACATTTTTAGTAAAATGCATTCTAATCTTTTTTAAAGACCTTCCAGTCACTGAATCTGAGAAGAGAATTTCAGTGGGATATGGGTGAACACCAGCCAAATAAATCATGGATTATTAGGAAAATTGGTCATCCCCCTTAGATGAAGCCCCTGGCAGGATCTTCAGGATTTAGTGTCTGGGTCCTAAAGGCTTCTATGTTGGGGAAAGGGAGCTGAAGCAGCCTGAGCTTCACAGCACCACCTGGAGGCAGATGTGGATATCATGCCAAAACTTTGTAAAAAGCTGGTGTTTCTGTGGGAGGGGCCACTCTTACAAGTCATAGCATGAGAGCATTCTTGTGTGGGCACAAGGGCTTTGTCTACCCTTTCCATATTTATTTAATCCTATTTTTCCCTTTTACAAAAAAGCTTGTCACCTGAGTATTTGGCCCAGGACCTCATCACCCATTCCTTTATCTCTATTTTGGCTTTCATTGCATCACTCTAGGGAAATGGAATTCTCAAAGACAAACTGTTTGTAATGACCAAATTCAACTCCCCCCCCCCCCATCTTAATTCTCCCTGACATCCATGGCATTTAACTGTTGGCCACCCTTTCCTTGAAATCCTCTGGTCTCAAAGTTTCCATAGCTATAGCTGCCTTGGTTTTGTCTCATTTCTTCCAGCTCTAAGCCTTAATAGTTTTATCATGCCTGCTCTGGCTGGCTTCTTTTCTCATCACACAGCCCTTGACTGTTGGGATTCCCCCAAACTTCAGTGTTTGAGTGTCTGCTCTTATCTATAATCCTTCCTTGGAGCTTCTTTCCATTCACATCTTCTGTGTGAATACTGTACTCCTAAACAAATGACTTTTCACCCAAGATCCAATTCCATCACTGCCTTTCCAAGAAAACAGCCTCTAAGATGTAAAGCAAATATTGTTTAAATTTTTTTTAATAATTAATTTTAATCTTAACTTTTAGTATAGATTCTAAGATGTAAAGCAAATATTCTTTAAAAATTTTTAAAATATTTTAAAATTATAATCTTAAAAACTTTTAAATTAAAAAATAATCAAAAAAATAGGAGGAAGAAGATGAGTTCATTATCTTTCTGCCTAACCCTCTGGACTCCTACACCTTCCCTGTCACTAGAAGGCATCACTATCTTCCCAGAGAAATCCGGGATTCCTCACTCTCTCTCACCCTCTATCCGCCATTCAGCTCTTCAGCATCTCTTGGATGCACTCCCTTGTCTGACAATCACCCCTCTGGTGCAGGTCCCCATCACCTCTAGTCTGGACTACTGCAATAGCCTGCTGGTGGGTCTACCTGCCTCCTGTGTTTCCTCATTCCAACCCACCTACCATTCAGCCGCCAAAGGGGTTTTCATCAGCTGCAGATCAGATCAGGTCACTCCCCTACTTAGTAAACTCCAGTGGCTCCCTATTGCCTCCCAGGGAAAATAGGAAATGCTCTTTTTTGGTGTTCAAAGTCTATCTTCCAGTACCTGTACAATTTTTGTCCCTTTTTCTCTCTGGCACAAATTCTTCCATCCAGTTTCACTGGTCTCCTGGTTTTTCCATCAACAAAACTCTGAGCATTTTCTCTGTCGGCCCCCCAGGCCCAAAACACCCTCCTTCTGCTCCAATTCCTGACCTCCCTGGCTTTAAGTCCCAACTGAATTACACCTCCCATGGGAAGCCCTTCCCAACCCCTTAATTCTGGCATCTCTCCTCTGTTGATTATTTCCTATTGGTCTCCTCTATAGTTTGTCTTTCCTGTTTGTTTGCTTGTTGTCTCCCCCATTAGATCACAAGCTCCTCGAGGGCAGGGACTAGCTTTTACCTCTTTATTTTTTATGCCCACATTTAGCACAGTGCCTGGCACACAGGAGGTACTTACTGTTATTGGCTGGGGGACAGCCTGGTGCTGTGTGGATAGTGATGGAGGAGTCCCCAGGGGGGTTGGTGACTTCTCCAGTCACATGGTTGTCACTGCTAGAGACCAAGCTTCTGCACCTCCAGGCCAGCCCTCTTTATTCCCGAAGGGGCAGGAGATTCAGCATTCTATTCGGCATCTAATGCAACTATGCCCTTGGGATCTCGTGCCCTATTTTTGAAGGAAAGGCCTGCGACTTTATTATAGCATCCTCAAGGCAGGGCTTGGGCCATTGGTCATTAACTCCAGCCATCCACTCACCAGTAGCAAATAGATTGGAACAGATGGGATCACACAGCTGAGGGTACCCAGGAAGAGTCCTATGGCCTGGGGTATGGCATCTTGGACCCTAATGGCGAGCCGCTCACTTGCCCTTCGGGGGCAGCAAGGCTCACCTAAGAGAAATGTTGGACGTCTTAAAAGGACGGAGAACCCAATGGCACCGCTACCTGCATGCTCTCTCATCCGATTGTTAAATCCGCTGGAAATCTAAATCAGGAGTTTTCTTACTCAGCGCTCATCGAAGTCCTTTAGGAGCCTGCTGGGTTCCGGGCTCCTACGCGCCGAAGGAGTTTGTCCCTCAAGGTCTGCCTGTCCAAGGTCAAGCTTTCATTGGGGTTAGCGGAGAGATTGGCCCGGGCTGGGGGAGCGGAGGAGGGGGGCATTTGGGCATTTCTAGCCAGGTGAGCCAACAGCCCGGGGCTCCAGTCCCTGTGAATCTGTCTGATGCCATTTGGTGCCTGGTTCGAGGGTCCCAGCCCCCCTCCATTCCCGAAGGGGCGATGGATGCCGTGTCCAAGATCTTTCCTGAAGAAAGCATTTGGTCGAAGATCCCCCCCCCCCCCCCCCCCCCCGCCAGTAAGTAGGCCCTTCTTTCCCCCCTTTGGGTCAGGCGCCAAAAGGCCAAGAGAATTCCCCGGGCTGGCTTCCTGCCCCCCGGGCGGCAGAGAGAGAAGAAGCGAGTGAAGGTTTGGGGAATGACTTTATTATTCAGCAGTTCTTTACAGCCGCTGTCAGAACCTACAGAAAGAACCAAGCGGCCTCCGGGGCGCCTCTGAGGAGTAACTGGGAAGTGATCACCTTCTAAAGGCATTTTTGTAACCGCTTCCTTGTGGGGCCTTCTGAAAAGCGCTCTCAGCCAGGATCGCGGTGCGCCGACACTAACATTTCCCTCTTAAGAGCGTGTGTGGAGTGAAGACGGCACACATCTGTGATTAACAAAATAATTCCAAAGAGCAGCCCATTCTTGTTACCCAAGAATGTTGGGTCACCTGACCGGGAAAGGAAAAATAGCTTCGCTGCATCCTCTTCGCGGCTGGGTTCCTTCGTTTGCCAAAATCTCAACTAAGGGGAGACCTTAGGAAAGGGGGGGAGGCACCGACTGGGGCTGGCAGGCCGGGCACACCACGCCTTTCCGACCCAGCGAGGCTCCTCTCTTCACCGCGAAGGATGGGGCCACGTTAACGAGGCAATTAAGTGGAGGAAAAAAATGAAAATATTGACGATGTCCAAGTAGAGATTCAGAGCAGCAAAGACGTATTCTTCAGGATTCAAGGAATACTGCCGGCTCCTCCCCAGCATTAAATGTGTGTTCACCACCAGGTACTTGGAAGGAAAGGGAAAAAAGTCATCGAGGCATTTCCGCCTTTACACTGACACCATTCCTACTCAAGCATACAGTACCCCTAGGGTTTCCTCGACCTTTGGCAGGGTGGGGCGGAGTGACAAGAACGACATGCTACAATGGATAGAGTGCTAAACCCCAAGTTGGGAAGGCCCGAGTTCCAATCCTACCTTAGGCATATACTTAAGTGTGTGACCCTGGACAAGTCACTTAACCTGTCCCAGCCTCCGTTTCCTCATTTGTCAAATGAGCCAGAGAAGGACCCGGTAAACTACCGCAGTATCTACATAAAAGGTCGGACCCTCGCCGGGGTGGGAGGACTTCTGCAGACCTAAAACCACATCTGAGTCCTCACAGAGAGGAAAAACTGCCCAAAGGAAGTTCCTGGGAACGCCCCCCTCTCCAGCCATCCTCAGGGGCTCAGACCGGCCAAACCAGTCACGTGTGTGGGCACTGCCTGGGCGCCACTTGACGAGCAGCGGGGGATCAGCTCCTTCGTTCTGGCACAGACCCAGAGTTGCTGAATGACTTCAGAAGTGCTCCAGGCCCCCAACCCTCCTCCCCAAACAGCCCGGAGGGGCCCTGGGTAGAGCCCTGGTCCTGGAGGCAAGAACACCCGAGTTCAAATCTAGCTTCAGATGCTTACTAGCTACAGAACCCTGGGCAGGGCACATCCCCTCCGCTTGCCTCAGTTTCCCCCACTGGAACCGCCTCGTAGGGGTTGTGAGGATCAGAGGCGTGCATACTGATGAGGGAGGCAAGGTGGCCCAGCCACCCCGCTGGGCCTGGAAGGGGCTCCCTCCTCCCTTCTACAGGGAGAACTCTCTTCTGGAGGCCTGTTTCTCCTCGCAGCCTTCCCTGCTTGGGCTCCCCACGAAAGCCATCGCAGCCCCCCAGATTTCCTCTGGCGTTTTACACGGCCTCTCCCGTCCCGTCTCATTCTGCCTCGGTTGCACTCGCTCGTCTTGCTTGTCACGACCCATCCGGGCACGTTTTTTGAACCCTCGTCTAGTCTCAGAAGGGAGCGAAGGGTGGACCACGGGGCGCAGAGACTTGGCCAGTCACCCGGTGAGGCAATGTCGGGCTCCTCTTCCGGGCCAAGAGAGGACGGACTGGGTGACCACCCAAAGGCGGAGAAGCGGCCCAGACTCTCGAGGGGAGCCGGCACAGCAGGGAGGAGAAAAGGAGCCATCCAAGAGGCTCGGGGCAGGGAAGGGCGGGTCCAGAGCATAAGGCCGGCCCCGAGGGCTGTCCTTTGGGGAGGGGCTAGCGGAGGCCTTTCAGCCAGCTGGGAAGATGCGCCTTTCCCTTCTATTCACCGCAATGAGGGAGGCCCACTGAAGGCCTAACTGAACTGGCCAAAGGCGACAAGCGCCCAAACCTAAGCCGGCAACGGTGGTTTCAAGGAGGGAATTCTAGGCACCAGGATGGGACATTTTTCTCCTTTGCTTGGCTTTTCTCGAGTTGGTTCTTCCTCCCTGACCCAGGTTGGAAGGGCCGTCCCAACCCTGATCGGCTCTGCTTCTGACCCCGACTGATTCAGGCCTCTTCGGAAAGTCTGTCCTGCTGCTGAGAGCTTGCCGTAGGGGCGCTAGACTTAGCAGGGACACCCAAAAGGCCTAGCTCGGGCGCAGCTAAGAATTCTTGAGCTCAAGCAAGCCACCTGCCTTAGCTTCCAGAAGCAGGGTGGACCAAGCTGGCCACAAAGACGGATAGAAAGGGAAAGAAGGGAGGCAGCTGGGTAACCCAGTGGATGGAGAGCCAGGCCCAGAGACGGGAGGTCCTGGGTTCAAATCTGACCTCAAGACACTTCCTAGCTGTGTGTCCCTGGGCAAGTCACTTGACCCCCTTTGCCTAGCCCTTACCGCTCTTCTGCCTTGGAACCAGTGTGAAAACAGGCAACTTAGTCCCCATCTTCAGTTTTAAAAGGCTTGTGTAGAGGATGGAAGCCAAGAAAGGATGAGATGAGAGCTAATGCTGAAGTGAATGGCAACATGCTAGCGAGAAACATTTGTTCTGCTCGACTCTGTTTCCTTTTTGTTCTTTTGAAGGAGATGATCTTTGGACTGGGAGATTCAGGTGGTTCCGAGGGAGCAGAAACCAGAGTTTAAACCATGCGGAGACAGACCATGCGACTGGTACGCGCCAGAGGTCCAGGCCTGTATAGGGCAGGAGATCCACACGCTATCATCCCCCGAGCTTGACTTCTCTTCCTGGAAAACCTCTGGAACGTGTTCCTAAAGGGGCAGTCGGTGGGCGTTTAGATCTAGAGACAGGGATTCCTGAAAGCTAGTGCTGGTCACACCACCATCATTTCCTTTTCTTTTTTTCTCCTTTCCGCCTGGTCTGGATGTGCAAGCCACGGGCCTAACCCAATGCTGACGCCCACGGGAACTCTGGCTTGGTCGAGCCACCCCTCCCGGGGACTCTGTACCACAAGGGCCCACCATATTGGGGCCGGGCTTAGTATTTCATTAGAATCATTGCTTTAGTCTGTGGAGATCTTTTTACTCCTCTTTCTGTTATCCAGAGCATTAACTGTATCTCTAAGTTTTTATGAGAATTGGACAAAACGTGCCTCTGTGGTTTTATCTAAAATAATGTTGAACAGGCTGAGGCCAAAGCCAGAACTCGGGCCCTCTGCTAAAGACCAGCTTGGCCCACGGCAGGTCTGGACTCCAGAGCTGAAGCCATCCACCACCCCCAGCCTCCACAGGAAGAGGAGAACAGGCAGGTGCCACTATGTCCAACTCATTTCCTTTTTACATGGGAAAGGTGTCAACATGAAACCTGCATTTTTGGGCAGTTTCTCTATCTGGTGGAGAAGATGGAGAGAAATGAACTAAATGATCCTTCATTTAAGTGGCCTCCAACCTGGTGAGAGGGCAAAAGTCATCATCCCTATGGGTCAGTATCAGCTTGGGGCAGTCCTGAGCCGGGTGGTCAAGGCCTCTGTCGTTGACCCTCTCCTGGTGAGGCTTGGGTGAAATCATGTAAGACATATTTTGTCAAACTTTCATTTCACCTCAAACTCTGGATAACAGAAAGAGGAGTAAAAAGATCTACACAGACTAAAACAATGGGCCTAATTAAATAAGAAAACCTTAATAAGGATAACTGGAAAGTTCTGCCCCTGAATCAAAAGAATCAACTTCACAAGGACGAGACAAAGAAGGTAGGGCTAGACCACAGCTCCTGCGGGAAAGATCTGGAGATGTGAGGGGACAAGCAGCTGGACACAGCTTGGCAGGGCGTGCCGGCCAAACAAGGGAAGGCTCCCGAGAGTCTAGAACAAAAGAGGCGATTGTTTCACCACATCCTCTGCCCGGGCCCTACCACCTATGGACGGTCACTTCCAGCTCTGAATGTCACATTTCAGGAAGACTATAAATCAGCCAGAAGGATCCTGACAAGGCTGACCAGGATGGTGAGAGGGCTAGAAGCGATGCCATAGAAAGAGTGGGCGAAGGAGCTGGAATTGTTTAGCCCGATGGCTGTCTTCATCTACTTACTTACAGGGCTGTCATGGAATATTTGTTCCTTTTGGTCCAGGGGACAAAACTAGGAGAAATAAGTGCTGGTGATTTAGAGCTCTCCAAAGGTGATGAATCTCCCACTCTGCTCATCAGGGGTCTTGCTCCAGTGGAGGAGTGTGGAGAATGGCTCTTGTAGGCGCCCTTCTGAGGTCCTTCCCAGCTTGGAAAACTTGTTCCAGAAGTTTGTTTATAGACGTCCCCCAAAGACCTCATTATAAAGTGACCACAACCACAAAGCCTGTAGTACAAAGGATACATCAGAGCCAGCCTATAAATGTACCTGACTATCAGAGTTAGTAATAAATTGGAATAATTTAGTTGCCCAGAAAATGAAAATCTTGATCAAATGTGAATATAAATAGGTCAGGATTATTCTATCCTCTAAAACTCCGCTTTCTCACAATTCCTACAATTTCCCACAAGAATCCCCAAGTTTAACATTTCTCCCCATCTTTCCTCATGAGGAAAATTAACTGTTTTTGATCAAAACCAGATTCAGGATGATCTGCTGGGAAAGACAGCAATGGATCTCTCTGCCTTCAGTTACTGAGGGGCACAGGGCTTAGAAAGGAAGCAGAGCACACCCACGAGAGGATTCTGTTCTAAGTGGAAGCAGTCCTCCCTTTGACCTTCCTGCACATCAAACCAAAAAAGATCGACTTCCCTACATTTCAAAAAGCTTCTCTTGCTAAAACAGTTCTCCTGCCTGCTGGTTTATGGGAGAATTTTATCGCCCACAGGGCACAGGGGATTCATCGCTGTGTCTGCAGGAGCTTCTCACAAAGACTGCAGGTGGCAGTGATGTCAGGCTCCAGGTTGGCATCTTCCCATCAGACGTTGAAGACAACATCCGGGTCAGGAAGCTTCTAATGAAGCCCCTCTGGCATTAGACACACACACACAGAAACTTCTGGCCGTGCTATTCTGGGAGAGGAGGCTCCACTCCCCCACCCCCAATCCAAACAAAATAGATTGTTATGAAACACTTTTTGCCAAAGGCAACTGTATTGAGAAATATTAACTATAGATATAGAGACTAACAAGTTTCATGCAGGGCCTTGTTCATGCTGAAATGGCCAGGGACTCCCTGGGTAGAGATTTCTTTTAAAACTTGCTCCACACTGAAAGTCCAGCTTAAGTAGATTTCGGCATTTTAAAACTTTGACTTCTAATTGTGATGGGGAAAAGTATTTTCAAAGCATTGGGACACGCTTGAGCAAGCAGGGACATATGAACTTAATTTTTAAAATAACTTTTATCATTTGTTATTCTGTGTCAACATGCACTAATTAACACGGACGTCTCCATAGGCAAAGTATGGCAAAAAGAAGACTGCAGAGAACACGGGAAACAGCTTACTGTGAGCTTTAAGGGACTTTAAGGAACAGAGCCAGGAGACTGCTGATTTTGGAGGCTTTAGCAGCAGTTCTCAACCTCTCCATTTGTAGCAATGAGAATACATAATGCATATCAGGTATTTACATTCTGAATCATAACTGTAGCAAAATGACAGTTTTGAAGTAGCCACCACGATAATTTTTTGGTTTGGGGTCACCGCAACATGAGGAACTGTATTGCGGGGTCACGGCATTAGAAAGGTTGAGAACCACTGCTTTAGAGGTCATCTTGTTCATTCCACCACCCCGCCCCTGCCTCCTCATCTCATTAGGAAAGAGGCCCAGGCAGGGTAAGTAGTAAAGTCAGCATTGGAACCCAGGTCTTCTAACATTAAATCTCTCTATTAGGGCATCCTACCTTGATTTAGTCCTTGGAGGAAGCCTTTGGTAGGGGTGATGCAGAAGGCATCCTCTCCCCTAGACACTCCCCTGCTGCTCAGAGGAAGAAGAGGAAGGGAAAGGAGAGGCCCATATCCCTTCAGCAAGAAGTAGCCTGCAGCCTCTTCATTAAGAGGTAATTATTGTTTCCTGAAAAAGATCTAGGGATCCCAGTGGCTAGCCAGCTAAATGTGTTATCCAGGTGGCACTGCTGTTATGAAATGAGCCTGATACAACAGCTTTGTATAATCTTTGTATAATTACTTACCATTACATGGACCTTGGTTTAGAGTTATTTTCTCAGTATCAGAGCCTAGATTTGGCTGTTCCACCCACCTTATCTCATCTTGTACCCCTCATGAGAGAATAATGTCACTGGTAAGACAGACCAGAGATAGAGAGCTGGAGTCCTTCTCCAGAATAGTCACCTTTCTCTAGGTATCACATTCTAAACAGCTGAGTTAACTAACTTACCTACCCTCTAAATTATACACTGAAAGCATTGACTGAAGTGAAGGAAGCTAATTCAACCTTGATCAGCTTCCTTAATCTCAGTTTCCTTGCTGGAAGACAGGGGAGAAAAAGAGAGGAAGAAGGGAGGGACGGGGAGCCTGTCCAAGAAGTGGGTTGGGGTCAGTTGGTGGCAGTCTGTCCTTGTGAGTTGATCCAGTCTCTTTATGGCTTATCAGAGAGAAGGCAGAGAGGTCCCTAAACCAGCCTCAATGACTCACTTATCCTTTCTCCAATTGCTCTTTCCACTCTATTCCATCCTCCACTTGGCTGCTAAAATGATTTTCATAAATTGCCTATTTGATCATGCCACCTCCTATCTGAGCCTCAGATTCCTCCCATATATATTGGCAATGATAGTACTGGCATTTCCAGACTCCTAGTCATTGTGAGGAAAGTGCTCTTTCTACATTACGGAGGCTTTTTGAGTTATTCCTTGTTACTTCTTTCCATCCATCCATCCATCCATCCATCCATCTATCTATCTATCTATCTATCTATCTATCTATCTATCTATCTATCCATCTATTCATCCATCTACCTATCATATCTTTTTCTTCCTTCCTTTTTCCCCCTTTCCTCCCTTTCTCTTTCCTTTCTTTTTTCCTTTCTTCCTTTCTCTTTCTTCCTTTTCCCTTTTCCTTCCTTCCTTCCTCTAGTTTTCTCCTATCAATACAATTGATATCACATTTCTTTTTTTTTTTAAGCATGTGAAAAGGAAAGAAAAAGTGGACTTACCACTGAAAATAACAGCGTTCCAAGTGAGGCATATATTAAATTTAGCCACTGTAAAGCAGAAGGAGAAAGTCAGGGCATTTTTGACCCAGGTAAAAGAAAAACCAGCCAATGTAGGCACCAAGGTTAAGAAAGCAATGTCTGAAAAGTCTCCATCTTCACATTGCCACTAACATGTACTCTTCCCTGAGTACAGTACTTACTGGGTACCATCAGAACTTGGGAAGATAACCATCATAATCTTGAGGTCATGGTCCTCAGGGAGATAAGACCAATGTTCCTTTTAAACCTTGTATTGTATTCTCAAATGATCATGTGCCCATCCCCTATTCTCTTCTCATATCTAAACCATTCTAATTCAAGTCCTTTTCACCTCTCACTTGTACAGTTATAAAAGCCTCCCAATTGGTCTTCTTGTCTCCCATTTCTTCTTTCTTCAATTCTTTTTCCCATCTAGCTTCTAAATGGATATTCCTAGAGCACTAGTCAGGCCACATTACTCTCTGACTTCAGAATCTTCATTGGCTCCTCAGGCATCAAAATATATAATGTTTTAAAAAACCAAGTAACTTCTGCTTTGGCCAAATGATTATTCTTTCTGTGCCATTTCCCACCATTGTATCTTTGCATAGATTCTCTCCTATACCTGGAATATTCTTTTGTCATCTCTGCTTGGAATCCTTGCTCCTTTCAAAGCTCAAGTTTAAGTTCCACTTCCTTTAAAAGACATTTTTTGCTTCTCCCAGTTGTTGACTCCTCCACCCTATCATTCTGTATTTACTTTGTTACATCCCGTATTTCCATTTCTATGGATATGCTGTATCCCTGCTGCAGAATGTAAACATTTTAAAGGCAAGAACTGTTACATATTTGTATTGGCATCAATAACACCTAGCCCAGAATCTGACACAAAATTGATGCTAAAGAAATGGGTTGAAGGATAAGATTATATCAGTCAGATACAGAATCAAGGATTCTTAGAAACACTTAAGAATCAAATGTCAAGAGCACCCAGGGGAAGTAAGGAAAACTGGGTAGTAGATAAGAACCTCCAGTTTAGTCAGTCTGTCAGATAACATTTATTACATAACTACTCAGTGCCAGGCACTGTGCAAAATCCTGGGAGATACAGAGAAAGGCAAAGAACATTCCCTGCTCCCACAGAACTCACAGTCTAATAGACCAGACGACATACAAACAACTACGTACAAGCAAGACACATAAAGGATAAAGTGGAGATAATCAACGGAGGGAAGGTCCACGCTTTAAGGGGGATCAGGATAGGATTCTTGGAGGTGCCAACAAGTGGAGATGAGGAAGGGGAGGAGAACATTACAGGTATAGAGAACAACCAGAGAGAACACCTGGAATAAGGATCTTGTTTGAGGAATAAGCAGCAGGCCAGTATCATTGAATTTCAGAGTATGTGAAAGAAAGTAATCTTTAAAGATGTAAGAAAACTGGAAAAACAGCAAGAGTTCATGCTCTGAAGGGCTTTAAAAGCAAAAAAGAGTGTTTCATATTTGATCTTGATCATAATGGGGAGCCACATGAGGTTACTGAACAGTTGTTCCCTGTTTATTTTAGTGTCAGAGTTAAAGCTGTCTGGCGAGTACTCATGATAGAATGAAATACTGCAGCCTCAGGCCTTACCAGCTGACCTTTTAGGTTTTGCCTCTTGGAGGTCTGAGCTGGAGAACTGACCACAGAGGTCCCTGCTACCATAGCCAAATCCCTCATCTCCTTATCTCTCTCAGAGAATTTGTTAAAACTAGTGTAACAGAAAACTCCATCTCTTCATCCCCCCTCTCATTCGCTCCCTCTCTTCCTAAGCTAGGAAGAAACACTGGTCCCAAGGTCTTTAGTGGCCTGGGCTCCCTCACAAGGGAGCCAGGCCAAGGCTCACCAGCAGGACCATTACATTTCTCTCCCAGATTTGGAACTGTGAAGTCTCTTACAAAATCAGCTGTAACAAGCCTGGCACCTGTCCTTAGACCACAAAGCACCAAATGCTCATTAGACACCCATGCGTAGCAAATATAGACAGCAATATAGATAGCAATACATACAGGAGACGTAGCCAGTGGTCTACATTTCAGGAACATTTTTTCAAACCCATACCCTTTGCCTTAAAAGCAATACTAACTATTGGTTCCAAGGCAGAAGAGTGGTAAGGGCTATGCAGTGGGGGTTAAATGACTTGCTCAAGGTCACACAGCTGGGAAGGGTCTGGGGCTATTTTTGAACCCAGGATCTCCTGTCTCTAGGCCTGGCTCTCTATCCACTGATCTACCTAGCTGCTCCCAACAGGCACATTTCAAAGTGGTATACGAATGTTCACCAAACTATAGCCTATAAGGATGGCAATCATAGCAGTGATAGGCCTGCTAAACTGAACAAAACAAAGCAAAGGTTAGCAAAGAGAGCTCTCCAACAGGCATGGTACCAGTACCAAGTCCAAAGCACAAAAACGGAATACCCAGAAGCCTACTTGGACAACACATGCATCATTTGAACATATAGAATTACATCCAGGGCGTGCATTACCTGGGTGAACATTGCCATTAGCAACTGGCTACATGCGCAGTCACCTTCCCGGGTTCTGCCCCTCTGCCTGAGTTAGTTAATGGTATGAGCTGGTCATAATCCTCATCAGAGATATGCTCTCACTCACCAAAATCTGCCCCTGTAGGGGACCTGGGATAGCTAAGTAGTATCACTATGGTCTTCAGAGGCTCTAAGGCTGAAGGACTGAGGCAGAGGAGGCCTTGCTTTGGGATTCAGTCTTCTCCCATTATCTCAATTGGTCCCTGGGGTACAGAGCAGACACAGCACCTTCTTCAAGATATCTGGCTCAGTCTTTGCATGACTGGAAGGTTGTTACTTTTGCTTAGATTCCACTGATCTGAACTTTTTACCATCTCCACCTCTCCAGAAACTCAAGAGACCAACTACTGGCAATATGTGATTGGAATGTGATTACTCACCAACTAACTGGCAATAAAATTATGGCAATAAATTGTTTTTACTGGATCCCTGACAGGACTACTATGTAAACTCTCTAGAACTAGGAATGAGGCAGCTTTTCCATTGTCCTGATTAGTATGTCTCATGAATACCAGGGTTTCTCGGTAGGATTTTGTCATGTCAAAAGTCCTTGACAATGAACATAAGCAGCAATCTCACTGCCATTCATTTTTTTTTTCCTAGATGGAGTTTTAGCAAGAGGGTAGACTTCATTCGACTTCTCTGTCAACTGAAAGACATCATCTACAGCCTCTCAGTTCTCAGAGACTCCAAAAACACAAATCAACAGGTAAGCATAGATCATGGCCGAACAACACCAGGTAGATTATAAAACAAGTGACATCATTCTTGGTGGAATTGTTGATTTATACAAGTAAAGCTCCATGGAGATTTGCCCTGGTCTCAGTGTCCCTGACATGTTCATCAGAGCGCAGCAGAAACATTCCAGTTTCAGGTCTCATTGAGAATGGAAAGGTGTTCTAGATTACATAATGACAACCATTCAGAGACCAGAAGAAGAGTCCCAAAGATTTGTCAGTACTTAAATTCTTCATTGGTAGTACAACAGGTATAACACTTCTTATTGACTCTGCAGCCACCTAGGGCTGGTAAGATCTGTTTCTGTTAGACCCTGATTGGAAGTTCATCCACTAAGAAATATTTTTCTCCCATTACTTGAGCAACTATGGAGGCATTTTGACTCCTGATTGGATATTCTTGGGCACATCTAGTTGAAGGGGTCCATCACCATGAACATATCACTTAGATTCTTGCTACTGCCTTCCAGAAACTGGAAGAAGAGTTCCAAAGATTTGCTGGTACTTATATTCTTCACTGATAGTACAAGAGGTGTACTTCATACTTCTTGGTGACATCTGCAAACATCCATGACTGGATAAATCTGTTTATTACTAGTTCTAGGGTTCTTTTTTGACCCATGTATCCAAAATCACCATGTAGCTATCACGGCCAGATAGCAGAACGTCTTGGGCAGCACCAATTGCTTCCTCATGTCTTATGTAGAATCATTAACAGGCTAACGCAGTATGTACTCCATTGCACAACTCTAACTTCTGCCATTTTTCTCCACAATAAAGTGACTTCAGGAGACTGGCAGCCTGATCCTTTAGCAACCCTTCACCAATCAGCCAAGTATCCATCCAAGGACCACTCAGACAAAGAAGGTTGATGGAGATTGCCTGATGCTGCTGGCATGCAAGCTGGTGGAAGTCTCTAACTTTTAGTTGGACTAACATCCACTTGGAATGCAGTTCTTTGGTGGTGGGGTATCACTTTCTCCACAGAATCCTGCAATCTTCTGAACCATATACCTGCATCCCCATAGTTAGCCACCAGTGTCACTCATCCCTGACAAACAGCATGCAACTTGGCACTGGTCAGAATATGTTAATGCACTGTTGCTGTGAATTGTGAATCAAACTCTCTTTGTCTATCAGCTTTTAAGGCAATCAATCAAAAACCTGTCACTAAGTATGAAAGTTCACAAGTCACTTGCTAGAGTAGGTATAACAGTCCATCCAGCAGTTGCTATATAACTTTTCTTTGTGGGATATAACTTGAGAAGAAGGAAGGAGCCTGAGAAAGATGGGTGATAAATCAAGAGACACAGACAAGTTAATTGATATGGGGAGCGGCACGTGCTCCTGTGATGTTTTCCTGGAAAATTAACAGGAGAACCTGAGAAATAAGAGAACACGTGGAAGTAAGAATTCCGAGATAGAAAGCACGTGGCCAAGAATGGCGCTAGGAAAGATACAGAGAGAAGGGAGAACTCCAAGGTTGCAGGAAACAAGAGGAAGAGCAGCGCCCCTCACCCGCATTTATTGAGGTGTGGATTGGGAGGTCTTCAATGAATATGTAACAAATCACATAGTTGATTCACATTTGTTGAAATGGTAATGATGACAACTTCTAGGCATGGTTAGTTTTGCAAATGAGTTTGGCTCCAGCCAAATGTTAATGACCTTTGCTCTGAACAAAGGCAGCATGACCAAGTCAAGAGCCTAGCTCATGAATCATACACTGACTATCAAGAGGCCTGGTAATGCCATATTATTACATCAATCATACTTTCATGCCTGGTATGTTACAGTAGGTGACAACTCCAGAGGCCACTGCCCTGCCCCTAGGCAGTGCTAGGCAAATTGAAAGACTGCGATTGATAAAGTGGAGAAGGGACAGGAAGTGATGTGGAAAAAGGACCATAAAAAGTCCTGAACTTCCTGTCCAAGGGACTTCTCCTTTGAACTTCTCCTTTAGAGTTCATCTTTGGAGTCTCTTGGTGTCAGTGAGCCAGACTGGAATAGGAGACTCTTTTCCTGGATCCTTCAATGGCTTGCTGGGTGAGTAGCTGGCTTTCCTTTCCTGGCTTTTGGAGAGATTGGTTCTGAAGATTCCTGCCTTGGCTTTGGAGGAGGCTGCATTGGTAGAACCCTGGCTGAAGACACCTCTAGGACTTCTGGCTGAGGATTACCAGGAAAATCCACATGGAGATAGAGTCTTGGGGAGTTCCTGCTGGGGCTGAGCCTGGCTTCTTAGGAGAAGGGCTGGTAGGCTTATTAGAATCTGTCTCTTTGTCTACATTTTCACTTTAACTCTTTCCACCTCTTTGTAAATAAAGATGCTAAAAGTCATTTTGACTTAAGCTGTAATATTTTTAAATCAGCAGCCACAATATTACTTTAGAACTTTCATATTAGCATAAAAACTTAAATTTAAATTTTACATTGTACTTCATCCTTGAAACTATGTTCCAAAAGACTTTGTAGTCTTTAAGATTCTCAGGGACAGCTCCCTTCATAGACAAAAACTCCATATTGTGAATAGGATACTGGGTCTCACTGTCAATTAAAACTTCAATGGCAAAATACATCTGGTTTCATGTAATCATTGCTCCCTCAATATAGGACTGCTCCCAAGTTTTCCAAGCTGTCATTAATGAGATATGGAGCAAAAGGTTATACCTACCCTCAGATGAAGAATCTCAATCTAGAGAGCTTATCCCATTTCACTGGATGATTCAAGAGAACTGAGAACATTTCAACCCCCTGTATAAGACATCAATGATCTGTCTTCCACTGACCTGTCTGGAATCTCATCATCCCCTGAAGTCACAGTGCCACCACACTTAGGGGAGAGAGATGGCCTGTCTTTGACATCTAGACATGAGTAAAAGCAACATCTTTGACAAATCTTTGCTCATCATCCTTCATGTTTGAGTTGTCTGTTACAGCTGACAAAGGTCTTCCCTTTAACCACTTGAACAGGTAAAATTTTACCCAAATGTATTTTTCAAGTTTGATACTCACATTGCTGTGTTATGCCGTTGATCAGTCTATATTCAAGACTCCTCCACCTCTCAAGGAAGAGGGGGTGTCCCAAAACAGTGTCCTGAAACTATTCTTCACCTGAAATTTTTTCAGTTAATTTATGGTGGTCACTGGATCTGATCACAGACAGAGCACATCAACAGTGTCTTGTCCAAACCTTCTCCCTCAAGAGTCTATCCTGCTGCCCCCTAAGGGACTCATTCACCCTACCCTTCAAAACATACCACTAGTATTCTTATAAACTGAGTACACTCCAAGTATACAAAAACTCTTATCTACATTGATATTTACAAGGTGTTAATATTTCACTGGCAACACCATAAAAGGATCACAATATTATTCTATAATGCCAATATTCAAACAATTACCAAAGAACAATACATTAATTGAAAAAACAATTTAACCAAGTATACATTTTTGGTTGTTCAGTTGTTTTAGTCACAGCTGATTCTTCATGATCTCTTTTGGGGTTTTCTTTTTTCTTTTTTTAATATATTTTATTTGATCATTTCCAAGCATTATTCGTTAAAGACATAGATCATTTTCTTTTCCTCCCTCCCACCCCCCATAGCCGACGCATAAATCCACTGGGCATTAGATGTTTTCTTGATTTGAACCCATTGCTTTGTTGATAATATTTGCATTAGAGTGTTCATTTAGAGTCTCTCCTCTGTCATGTCCCCTCAACCGCTGTATTCAGGCAGTTGCTTTTCCTCGGTGTTTCCACTCCCATAGTTTATCCTTTGCTTATGAATAGTGTTTTTTTCTCCTGGATCCCTGCAAATTGTTCAGGGACATTACACTGCCATTAATGGAGACGTCCATTACGTTCGATTATACCACAGTGTATTAGTCTCTGTGTACAATGTTCTCCTGGTTCTGCTCCTCTCGCTCTGCATCACTTCCTGGAGGTTGTTCCAGTCTCCATGGAACTTCTCCACTTTATTATTCCTTTGAGCACAATAGTATTCCATCACCAACATATACCACAATTTGTTCAGCCATTCCCCAATTGATGGGCATCCCCTCGTTTTCCAGTTTTTGGCCACCACAAAGAGCGCAGCTATGAATATTTTTGTACAAGTCTTTTTGTCCATTATCTCTTTGGGGTACAGACCCAGCAGTGCTATGGCTGGATCAAAGGGTAGATATTCTTTTGTCGCCCTTTGGGCATAGTTCCAAATTGCCCTCCAGAATGGTTGGATGATCAGTTCACAACTCCACCAGCAATGAATTAATGTCCCTACTTTGCCACATCCCATCTTTTGGGGTTTTCTTGACAAAGATACTGGAGTGGTTTGCCATTTCCTTCTCCACCTCATTTTTACATATGAGGATACTGAGGCAAATGGGACTAAGTGACTTGTTGAGAGTCACCCAGCTAGTAAGTGTCTGGCCAGATTTGAACTCTGGAAGATGAAACTTCCTGACTCTAGACCACATGAGTACTCTATCCACTGCACCACCTAGCTGCCCTCAAATACTCATATATATGTATATTTGTGTGTATAGGCACTCCTCAAGATATTGTGGTTCCATTCAAGATCACTGAAATAAGGTGAATATTGCAATGAAGTGAATTATATAATTTGGTTTCCCAATGCATATTAAGATTACACTTATGCTATACTATAGTCTATTAAGTGTGCAATAGTACTGTCAAAAGATATACAAACTTTAACTAAAAATACTTTACTGCTAAAAAATGCTAACATCATCTGAGCCTTCACCAAGTTGTCATCTTTTGCTGGTGGAAGGTCTTGCCTCCATGCTGATGGCTACTGACTGCTCAGGGTGGTGGTTACAGAAAGTTGGGGGTGACTGTGGCAATTTCTTAAAATGAGACAATAATGAAATTTGCCTCACTGATCATCCTATCATGAAAGATTTCTCTGTAGCATGCAATGCTGTTTGATAGCAATTTACCCACAACAGAACTTTCAAAATTGGAGTCAAATCCCTCAAATCCTGCCACTAATTTATCAACTAAGTTTATGTAATAATTCTTCAATATTACTGTGTCTCAGAGAATAAGGAGACTTGAGAAGAGGGAAACAGACAGGAAAAGCCAGCTGGTAGAGCAGTCAGAACACAGGCATGACTTTGGCTGCCACCCGTGATTCAGTCTCTCCCCGATGCCTAACAATTACAATAGTAACTTCAAAGATCATTGATCACAGACCACCATAAAAGATATAATAATGAAAAATTACCAAATTAAATTACCAAAATGTGACATGGACACACAACGTGAGCCCACGCTGCTGAAAAAATGGCACCATTGGACTTGCTCAACACAGGGCTGCCACAAACCTTCAATTTGTATAAAAACTCAGTATCTGCAAAGTGAAAAAAAGTGGAGCACAATAAAATGGCGCCTTTCTGTATATATATTTGTGTGTGACACACACATATAAGTACCTTCTGAGCTCCAATCTTCTCTCTAATTGCCTACTCAACTTTTCAGACTGGATGTCCTGTAGCATCTTAAACTCACATGCCCCAAATTAATTCGATTGTCTTTCCTCTTCAAACCCTCTCTTCTATCTAAATTCCATGTCACTGTGGTGAGCATCACTATTCTCCCTGTTATGTAGGTATCCCCCAGATGATACCCAATCAAGGTGTCACTTCACTCTCTCACCACTCCCCAAATTTAATATGTTGCCAAGTCCTGTGTATTTTATTTTCCCAGCATGTCTTGTATATGCTTCCTTCTGTCCTCTGCCCCTGCTAATAACCTGATTCAGCCCGTATTTCAAAAACTTGCTGGTCCTAGCAAGTCTCTTCCTGTCCCAGTTAATCCTTTTCTCAGTTTTTAAAGTAATGTTCCTGTAGCACAGATGTATCACTCCCTCCACTATTTAATAAATTCTAGTGGCTCCCTGTTTCCTCGAGGATCAAATCTAAAATCCTGTTTGCCTTTTAAAGCCCTTTGAACCTGAATCCCTTCTATCTTTCCAGGCGGGCTTCTTATACTTTCCTCCCTTCCCACATACTCTGTGATCCAGTGATACTGGCTTCCCTACATTGCCTTCTTCACACCAAACATCTCCCAACTATGCATTTTCAATGGCTGACCACACTCCTAGAATTGTGTCTTTCTTTGTCTCTGCCTCCTGCTTGCCCTGGCTTTCTTCAAACCTTGGCCAAAGTCCCTCCCTCTACCTGAAATCTCTCCCATTCCCCCTTACTGCTGCCAGGATTGTTGTGTGAATATCTCTGGTTTATTCTATGTACATCCTGGTTGTACATGGATGCTTGTGTGTCATCTCCCCTATCAGACAGCAAGGTCCTTGAGGACAGGAATTGTCTTTTCCTTATCTTTGTATGCCTAGTGCTTAGGGCAGTGCTTGGCACATAATAGGCCTTAATAAATACTTGATGACATTGACTTGAGTCTTTGAAGGAAGTAAAAATGGGGCAAAATGCAACTGGGGAATCCTAAGTTGGGGGGGAGGTAAATACTTATTAAAAAATCAACTGGATTGACCAACAAGAGAGTAGCTGTACTCTCAAGAAAAAAAAAGTCAATACTTACAGCTTACAAATAAAATGGAGTGATCATTAGGCAATATCACGGTCATAAACCAAAGCTAATTTGTATATTCTGCACAGAAAATAGTAGTGATCAATGGTCATTGTTACATCATATATCTATAGGGTAAGATCACTTTTAAATCACTTTTGGAGATAGCACATTTGGCACAAAGAATGCCTTTTTCTTAACTTTAACACATCAGTGGATAAGTGTCTATATCAGTTTCTGCCCTCCTTCCCATGGATATAATGCTAGGTCTGGAGTCAAGAAGAACTAAGTTCAAATTCAGCTTCAGACTACTTCTAATTGTGTGATCCCAGGCAAATCACTTAACCTCTGTTTGCTTCAGTTTCCTCAACTATAAAACAGAAATTATAATAGCACTCACCTCCCAGGTACTTAATTAACACAGTGGCTAGCATATAGTAGGCACTTAATAAGTGCTTATTCTCCCGCTCCACCATATCTTTATTTTCCATTGGTCCAGATTATGGCCCATGCACATATTCACATCCTGGGCAATTCTGGTCTGAGTTCTCCCATAGATTCTCCTTCATGGACTGAGGAAGTCTTCTCTATATTTCTTACTTTTTTCTCTTTAGGGACCACTGAGCAGTTCACAGGCTGTCAGTCCCTTCTTGAACATCTCTTACTTTCCCTACATGACTGCTCTCCTCCTTCTTTTGTGCCCACACTTCCAGACATCATCCTTGGCTCTACACTTCTTCCATGTAGATTATCCTTGGCCATATCCTGAAGGGTCTCTTCTCTGAACCCTCCCTCAATTGTAATTGCTTAGAAATTGGGGCATTTGGGGATTAAAGAATCACTAAGATGGACATCAATGTCTAAAAGACAGATCTGTGTTTCTAGGAGTAGTTTAGGAGACACAGCAAATATTTTATTATTTCCCATTTGCAATGTGACCTACACTTCCCACATTCCATTCTAGGTCTAGATATACATTCCTAATAATGAGATGGTAATTAAAATAATAATTTTCTATAAGTTTCCATTTGTACTTACATATGAACGCAGGAACAAACAAATCAGGCCATAGATCATTAACAAGAGTAAGCAAGACAAGCCAGATGGAGAGAAGTAGGTAAAATCAATCTGAGGGAAAATGCAATAAGACCCTCAGAGAATATGCAAAAACCACAGTACTTAGAGAAATTGCTACATGGTCTCCCTACCACAAGTCTCTCCCCTATTCCAGTCTATCCACCATTCATTTGTCAAAATATTCTTCCTATAACATATAGGAATATTTATTAACATATATGGGAATATATGATATATTTTGATAAACTCCACTGGCTCCTTATAGTTATTAATCTTAAGTCTAGCAGTGGATGTTGTTAGAGTATCTTATGGTCTACAAAAAAAACCAACCAACTTCATTTCTATGCTTTTATTCAATCTTCACATCTGTGAATTTTAGATTTACTACACCCTGCTTAGTCTTCAGAATTTTAGCAACTAGGAATGTATACACCCCACTTAAGGATTAAGTGTGGGGGAGGATGGTCTGTGACCCTCATGTGCTAGCAAGTGACAAATCAGAAACAACTGACTGACCCCATGGGTTGTCCAAAGTCAAGTTTAAGTCACCATTGGTATATGTAAGACATAGGAAGTGATGTAAAGAACTGCCTTTATATTTCATATCACTTCCTGTGAGGGGGAGTTCCCTGTGGAACTTGACCATGGAGGAGCTGAAGCATGAGACCTCAGACTGCTTCCCTTAGACTGTCCTGTGGTGAGTGAAAAGGCTGACTCTCCTTTCCTTGGCTTTTCTGGAGGTACCAGCCTCTGGAGAGACCCATGTCTTGGGACTCCCTTTCCCTTGGCTTTCTGGAGACAGTAGCCTCTGGAGAGACCCCTCATCTTGGAGGAGGTCTCGTGGCTAGAAGTCCTGTTAGATTCAATCCTCTGACCCCACCTTGGCAGAAACCTCTGAATTCCTGCCTGGTTCAGACTGGCCAGAACAGCCTTGTTTTCTTTTCTTTTCTTTTCTTCTCTTTTCCTCTTTCTTTCTTTCTTTCTTTCTTTCTTTCTTTCTTTCTTTCTTTCTTTCTTTCTTTCTTTCTTTCTTTCTTTCTTTCTTTCTTTCTTTCTTTCTTTCTTTCTTTCTTTCTTTCTTTCTTTCTTTCTTTCTTTCTTTCTTTCTTTCTTTCTTTCTTTCTTTCTTTCTTTCTTTCTTTCTTTCTCTCTCTCTCTCTCTCTCTCTCTCTCTCTTTCTTTCTTTCTTTCTTTCTCTCTTTCTTTCTTTCTCTCTTTCTCTCTTTCTCTCTTTCTTTCTTTCTTTCTCTCTTCCTCTCTCTCTCTCTCTCTCTCTCTCTCTCTCTCTCTCTCTCTCTGTGTCTCTCTGTCTCTGTCTCTCTCTGTCACTCTCCTTTCTCTCTCTCTCTCTCTCTCTCTCTCTCTCTCTCTCTCTGTCTCTCTCTCTATATCTCTCTCCTCTCTCTGTGTCTCTCTCTCCCTTAATTTATTCCTTCTATTGTGAATAAACCACCATAAATTTCATTCTGGCTTGAGTATTTTCATTGGGATTTAGAATTTAAATCCCTGGTGACCAATTAAAAATATATCCAGTCCAACCTTAAATTTTACCCCTTACACATTAACCCACTGTGAGAAAAAGTAGGGCAAAGACTGCTCCACTTTGAAGACGAGGAAATTTTCCTTTCTTCTCTAGCATGAGAAACTCTGAATCTGCCCATCTAAAGGCAAACATATTAAATGGCCAGACAAGAATAATTTAGGACCATTCAAAAGAATTATTACTACTAGTAACTCAGATGTAACCTGATTAGAATAAAAGAGGACCTAAACAAGAAATAGTTCAAAATCACCAAAACATAGTTTTTATAATCACTTTGTAATATAGTCATTATTTTATTTTTCTGAACCCATTATGGCTGAAGTACTCATAAACTTTTTAAAAACCTTTTTTAAAAAAAGTTTTGATGTGAAAAACATCCTGCCATTAGTTACTACCATTAGTTTTTATTCTTGGGCCAGGCCATTTAGAAATAGGTATGCCTATGTGCAAATGGCAAATTTTCAGCACATGAGCACATGTATGAGTACATTGTACATGAGTACATTGTAATTGCTATAGTGAAAATTGATAAATTTGAAAACATCTTAAATCTGAAACTTGGGTTCTAATTTCTAACTTTTAATGAGATTTTGATAGCATTGTCTTCAACTACCACCTAATGCTTCTCCCAGTTCCCATAACAGAAGGGATTTGTATAAGACTCTTCTAAGTGACTTCACTTACTTCTATAGTCAGAAACTTAAGAGTTTGTGTTACTAGACAGAAGTGGGCAAGGTCTATTTATAGAGCCACTAGCCTCATGATTTACCCAAGGAGGGTCTAAAAGAAGGAGCTGCTCAGTGAGGCCTACCACCATCTTGACTCCTGGAGAATTTGGCTAATACAGACTTGGGAGTCTCTTGGTAGGGCTCCCAAGGGGCAACAGGTCTTAGAGCCTTAACCAACTGAGGCTTAAATAAATCTAGATCTGGCTTCTAATACAACTTCTAACACTATGGCAAGGGGAAAAAAACTCCCCCAAGTGTTGCTTTAAACAATCTTTAGAAAGAAAAGAAAAAAACTCAGGTTTGAGAGGGCAGCTGGGTAACCCAGTGGATTGAGAGCCAGGCCTAGAGATGGTAGGTCCTAGGTTCAAATCTGGCCTCAGACACTTCCCAACTGTGTGACCCTGGGCAAGTCACTTAGCCCCCATTGCCTAGCCCTTACCACTCTTCTGCCTTGGAACCGATACCCAGTATTGATTCCAAGATGGAAGGTAAGGGTTTGGGGGGGGGGGAAGAAGGGTTTGAAAGTTTCTAAGGAAGCACATTCATTCTTGACAATCTCATTACCCTTAAATCTTGATTATTAACCAATCAATAAGCATTTATTAAGTATTTACCATATTTGAAGCACTCTACTGAGACCTAAAGATACAAAGAAAAGGCAAAAGAAGCAATCTCTGTCCTAGAGAAATTCCTATCTAAACCCACATGTGTTTTTGAGCAGCCTTTACCACAAACAGGTGATCAAATCCTACCTACTTTTGTCTGAAACGCAAACAAGGTGAAAACCAAAGTCACCAGGGCTGTTCCTCCTATTGACCACATCACTTCGTTGGCATGATAGTAACTAAAACCAAAGAAATATGATCAATGTTCACGTAAATCCAGAGAAGTTCACAGGGAAGAGAAGCGGCTAGAAGGGAAGGAGAGGGGATAGAGAGATAGAGAGGGAAGGAAGGAGGAAGGAAGACTTGTGACTTACACAGATACGGCTCCCAGAAGCGTCCCTTGCACAAGAGTCTAAAAGGAAATTTAGAATAAATGGTGAAGTCAGACTTCTGAGAAGAGCATGTCTGGAGTTGGGAAAGGGGAGGCTCAAAATGCATTCTATTAGGAGGGCAGTGAAATCATACACAAGCTGATGGGAATTTGGGGGCTAGTATACATTTCCTAGCACACACTTAGCTTTTAACACTCAGTGTTTTTAACTATTTCTCCTGACTGCAAAGTTAAGTGATCAGAACCAGGGAAACAACAGACACAAAGACAACCACATGGTAAAAAGGAAAATCAAGAAAATAAAAACTGAACTCTGCAATGACAGTGGACCAACTTGGCACCAGAGAGGAGACGAGAAAACCCATGTTCCATCCTTCACTGTAGAGGTGGGGAGTATGGATGTGGAAGACCACACATGCTGTTAAGCACTAGCAATGTGTTAAGTTTTCTTGTTTTTCTTCCCCCTCCCTTAAAAAAAATAAGGGCATTAGACAAAGTTTGATTTGACAGATTTGATTTGACAGATTCCATTAATTCTTTCCTTGACATTTAAAAATATTGAGAGGTAGGGTGAGAAAGAAGGAAGGTGAGCCAGCCCCTATTCAGATCTATTCCTCCGTCAATTCCCTTCTCTTCGTCTCTTCCCTTAGAACAGAACTTACCCACTCTTCCATTTCTAAAGAAATAGGGATAAAGCAGTAAGGACCAGAACAGCCTGTTCCGAGCATCTCTGGTCTATCTAGGGCCTTTCCCTTCTCAAATCTTTCAACCCTATAAGGCACTCCCAGTTCCCTCTCTGTCAGTGAATCCATCAGCTAGAGGTATAGGTGGGACTGTGGGCATTGTCTCCAGTAGGGTTCCACTCTCCTCCTCAAGATGACCAGCAAGACAAGCTCAATGAGTTAGACAAGGATGACCTCATTACTTAATTAGTGTAACATAGAAGAAATTCCCTGTCAGATCTATGGATAGAAGAGGAGTTCATAACCAAAGAAGAGAAACAGGTGTGTTGGAGATTTAAAAAAAAAAATTCAATTACATAAAAATAGTTTCTATACAAATAAAACCAATGAAGCTTAAAATTAGAAGAAAAACAGGAAACTGGGGGGGAAATTTTAGCAAGTCTCCCTGATTTCTAAGATATACAGAGAATTAAGTCAAATTTACAAGTTAAAAAAAAAACCCAAAAAACCAGCTATCAACTGATAAATGGTCAAAGGAAATAAATAGGTGGTTTTCAGAGGAAAGAAAATACAAGCTTTCAGTAGTCACATGAAAGATGATTGCTTTTCTTTTTAGCCCTTATATAGCCCTTACTGTGTGCCAGGCACTTTGTTAAATGCTTTACAATTATTATCTTATTTGGTCCTCACAATAACTCTAGGAAGTAGGTATGCTATTATTATCCCCATTTTACATATAAGAAAACAGATACAAACAGAGAGTAAGTGGCTTGCCCAGGGTCACATAGGTAGAAAGTATCTGTTGCTAAATTTGAACTCCAGTCTTCCTGACTTCAGGCTAGCACTCTCTCCATTTCACCACCTACCTACACCTAGAGAAATGCAAATTAAAACAACTCTAAGGTACTTTATACTCATCAGATTGGCATATGACCAAAAAAATGGAAAATGACAAATGCTGGAGGAGCTATGGAAAAAAAACCAGGTACACTAATGCCTTGTTGGTGGAACTATGAACTAATTCTACTACTCTGGAAAGAAATTTGTAAAATTCTTATTAAATGGTGCAGATCCCCTTTGACTTATGCAAAGCACTACTAGGCCTAAACTCATGTAAAAAATATGTATTTTTAAATCTATTTATAAAATAAATTATTATATCTAAAATTTATTATTAAATTATATTATTGAATTATTAAATATTAAAATATATTAGTAATAATATATTTTATATGAGTCCTCTATACTCTTAGAATATAGATCTAGCAGGGGTATGCACAAAACAAGGGAAATATATGTACAGTTTAATAGGAATTTTCCAAATTGTTTTCCAGAATGATACCACTAGTTCACAGCTCTACCAATCTTAGCCAATCTGGACAAGTCACTTAACCTTTGTTTATACCAGTTTTTTCATCTGTAAAATGGGGAACAATTCAATAACAACAGTTTTATAAAGATCATCAACTTTGAAAGACTTAGGAACTGATTGACCCAATGACCAATCATAATCCCAAAGGTCTCATTCCGAGACATGCTATAAAATAAAGCCCATTTTCCTTTCCTTCTTTCTTTCCTTCTTCCTTTTTTTTGACAAGGTCAACATAATAATTTGTTTTGTATGGCTATGCATATTTGTAACGGGTTTTGTTTTTCTTACCTTTTCAATGGGAGAGGAAAGAGAATTCCAAATTTTAAAAAAAATTGAATAAATTGAACAAATGAAATAGCAATCAGTGAGTAAAAACAGCTATTCAAACAAAACAACAGACAGAAATGAGAATTCTACAGATTGGAATAAGCCCCCAAAATACATAAGGATGAATGAGTTCTTTAAATGGGAGCTCAACCAGGAAAGAGGCCCCAATCTAATGCAAGAGAAGTCTCCCTCCCAAGTCGCTATGGAGTCCTGGCTCCTCCTGCACAAAGTGACAATACAGGACAGAAGCAGCAGCTCTAGGGTATAGGTGGCTATTCTGCATTTTTCAGTCTCACCTGACAATCCTTTATTACTACAGATATAAGTGATTATTTTGTCTTTCTCTGCATTTTCCCTATCCCGTTAATTACTGGGTCTTTGCAGACATTCTTACTTAGTCATACCTCTGTGGCTGGCTGAGGAGTCCCCACAGCTTACATGATGAGGCTGCTTCTGGAACTGCCACCTTAGAGGACAGCCAGGAGTTCTCCACCATTTTTAATCCACTTATTTGGTATCTTCTAGATTGGCTGATGAGCCAAAAGTACCCAGAGGGACAACTCAGGGCCTGCTTGAATACATTTGAGTGAGGAGCCAAAGACAGCTGTCCCCATGATGGGGAGGAAGGCAAGGAGCTCACATGCCTACCTTGTGGCTGTTCTTAGTTCATGAGTTGGACCATTGGAGATGGAAGCACCTAGGCCTGTGATGGCAAACCTAAGGCACATGTGCCAAAAGGGCATACAGAGCCCTGTCTGTAGGCACAGGTAAAAGCTAGAGGAACTGGGGCAGACCTGCGCCCAACCCCCTCTCCATGAGCCTGAGGACATTCCTCACTTCCCTTGCCCCTCTGTCCAGAAGCCAATGGGAGTGCTTCCTCCCTCCCTTGCTGGGGTGGGGGTGGGGGTGAGGAGTGGGTGGGGAATGGTACTTGATCTGTGGGGGTGGGGCACGGGGCCAGCACTCCATCTCTCAAAGGTTCACCATCACTGGCAGAGGCTATCTATCCAATCTTGTAAGATCTCAAAAGGCCCAGGGAGGCAAGACAGGGTCAAAGTTTGCCACCACCTCAGAGATCCAGCCTACAAGTGAATTAAGGCTCTGGCAGGCAGATCCCACCAACTTGTCAGAGCAAGTACCAGTTGGGATACATATACCACAGAAAGGCCATTTTGGGGAGAGATTAGCTGATAAAGCTAAGAATCTGAATGTCATTCTATGCTCCAAAAAGGAGGTTTTATCTGATGTTTGCCAGCACATGTGGCTGACTAGTCACTGGCCCATATCCAACATCAATCCACAAATTCATGGACTATGCCTGGGGTCCTGTTTCTGACTAGAGAAAGGCACACCAGGAATTTCAACCCTGGGAGCTTTGGAACTTCCCATCTCCCACCTGGGCTCCCTCCACAGAGCCTCAGGGCCCCTCCTGACACCTCCTCTCCCCTAACCTAATTCTCTGTCCAGCTCCACTCCACCTTCCCCACCCCCCAACAAATAATTTAATAACTGAGCCTGACAGAAACTAAAGCTGCTTTGTGCCTTCAGTGCCGCCTAGTGGCAAGCTCAAGTATTGCTTGATTCACTGGCTCTCCTTTCTCCATTTCTTCTTTCTGAGAGTGGGCACCCCCGTCCTTTCCTTTGACTTTTATTACTAACAGCATAAGTCCACCTCTTTCTCCAGTAAGTGAGCAAACCCCCTTTAGTCTCCTCCTCTGCTCTTTAATGCACAGCAACAAACATTCACAGAGTCAACTGGGTCAGTCTCTCAGTCTGTCTGTCTGTGTGTCTGTCTCTGTCTGTCTCCCCTCCCCCTCTGTCTCTCTCTTTTCCAGTCCCTTCTTAGGCCTGACACGATGCTCCCACCCCCTGTAAATTAAAAAAACTGACAGAACTTTCACTTAACTCTGTCAAACCCTCAAGCTGTCATCTTATGTTCTTCCTTCCTCTGTGCCAGAGGTATGACCTTACAGTCATCCACTTCCTTACTAGCCATTCAGGCAGCAACCGGTTTTGGATCCCAACCCTTTACTGAAACTCTCTTCTCTCTCTCCTAAATCTATCGACTTTCCTCAGACTTCCCTCAGGCATCCTCACACTTGATCTGACTGCAGCTCCCAACACAACAACAGGAATTCTCCAACTGTCTGGGGATCCTGAAGACCCTTTCAAAGATTTCACATGGTCAAATTATTTTCAAAAGAATACGAAGATATTTTCACGTCTAATACAATAAATATCAGTATAAATAATCCAGGTAAAGAAAACTCTGAGATCTTCAGTCATTTTTAAAAGCCTTTGTACAGGGGTTCTGACATGAAAGTTTGAGAAGCAGGCTATAGACAATATCTTCCTGTTTTCTCATGCTTCTCTTCTTACTACCTGACCAATCCTCCTTGGTGTAACAAAAACGTAGAGGAGAAGCTTGGTGGCTCTGTGGATAGAGCGCCAGGCTGGGAGATGGGAAGTCCTTAGTTCAAATCTGACCTCACATACTTCCTAGCTGTGGGACCCTGGGTAAATACCTTCACCCCCATTGCCTAGCCTAGCCCTTATCGCTCTTCTGCCTTGGAACCAATACATTTTTTGATTCTAAGGCAGAAAGGAAGGGTTTTAAAACAAAACCAAAAAACTTCTTGCAGATGAATTGGGTCCCCAGTGGGCTGGCTGAATTTAATTCCTTTCTTTTCCAATGGGCCCACCTGCCTGAATATTTTCCCCAATATCGAGCAGCAGTAATCACTACCTTGGTATTATTTAACCAAACAACAAAAGGAATATTTATCAAGAAGATACAGCAAGAAAAGAGAGAAGTGCAAACATTTCCCCCCAAACCCAGGGGGTGATGATGGTGAAGATGATGATAAAGTAGAGATGACACAAGCTGGTACCCAAGTAGAGGAAAAGGAAGATGTGTGGTGCCAAAGGAAGGATAGCTACTTCCTTCCACTAATCTGGAGGAGGTAACTGCAGACCTCTTGGTTAAAATAAATGATTTGCTACACCCAGAAAAGGCTGATATGGGAAATGTGAACAGGGAAAAGGATAAAGGAAAGGTGTTCCCCAAAAGACTAAAGAAAATATGATCTGTAGACTAAAAGACCAGCAAGCAGCCAAAGGCTTCATATAGAAGTATTTATATTGTTGAAGAAGTAATAGAACCACTGTCAATTAAGTTTCTTTCTCTTGATAAAAAGTGACCAGTTGAAGAAGCTGCCATCCAGTTTGAAAATAATAATTGGAGAACAGAGAGAAGACAAAGGGTAGTAAGTCCCCAAAACTATGGATATATAAATATTTTTTAAAGGGCAACTTCTGGAAGACTAAATATTATCAAGTCTCACATGTTTTTTAATTCCCATATTGTTGAAAGGTCATATAGAATTTATTAAACCTAGGATTTTTGTTCTTTTAAAAAAAAAGAAAAGGATGCCACTTATGTTGAATTTTATTTTATTAAAACCTTCCTCATTCTTAGTTAAAAAACAAACAAACAAAAAACAAAAAAACAAAACAAAACCTTACCTCCTATCCTAGAATCAATACTAGTAATGTATTGATTCCAAGGCAGAAGAGTGGTAAGGACTGGGCAATGGGAGTTAAATGACTTGCCCGGGGTCACACAGATAGGAAGTGTCTGAGGCCACATTTGAATCCATCACCTCCCATCTTTATGTCTGGCTCTCAATCCACTGAGCCACCTAGTTGCCCTGAGTTAGATTTTAAAATGAATGTGTTCACAGTGGTCTTTTGGAAAACCCTCAACTGAGATTCCTCTACAGCTTCCTGGATTCCAATCTGCCTGTGTCTGCCAAGTACAGTCAGCTTTAGAGTGGCCAGGTTCAAGGCCAGGCATCCTATGGGGCAGTGGCTTTTGTCTGAACTGTGAGATTTAAAATGGTTGAGATCTTAAACTGTAGTGATTAAAATAGTGGAAGATATAAATTGTGATAGATATAAAAGAGGGTGAGCAAATTTGACTGCAGGAATATGTTTCACTACAGTGTCTTGGGTTTAAAATCAAATATAAGGTGGTTGCCAGGGAAATATTCCCAATTATTCAAATACCCAAGTCAACTGGGTTTTATAGAGATTTTAAATTAACAATACAATGAGTAATCAAAAAAGGAGAGAGAGAGTAAGAAAAGAATCAGTTTTTTAACACTCACCACAAGATCTGTCTAAGTAAGGATTTCTAATGGCACCAGGCCAGCAGCATCTCAGCTGCTTTCACCAGCTCCCTCCTCCATCTGAATGTTTCAGAATCAGTCTCCTCAGAATGAGTCTCTCCAATCTGAATGTTTCAGAATGACTCCCCAGCTCTTCCTTGAGCTCTTATTTTTAAGGGCAAAATCTCCTATGTCACCTCCCCTAAGTTCTTACATCTACCAATCACTGTAGATGTTTCTAAAGGACCGCCCATTCTTAGTCCACACCTAAGAAGGTGTGGATTTTTGAGTAATTCACACCAGGAAAGCTCTGAGTAAGTTTTCCAGTTCTTTGTTCCTTGTAAATTCACAAGTTGCTTGACCTTTATAGGTACTTAGCTTAAGAAAAGTATGGGTTTAAGTACTTTTCATTGTTCAGAAGAGTTTACAACTTTATCTTCCCCTAGGGCAGACCCAAGTAGGTAAAGTAGAATTCTCACATTCCTGCTTTAAGTAGAGTTCACTGCCCAAATGTGGAATGGTCTTAATTCAATCTTATAAAGTAGGGTCTGGGAAATTTTAAGGTTTACAGAACCACTTCATTGGTTCACTGTCTTCTGACAGCCATGCAAAACCCCAACAGGCCTTTCTTTTGGTCCCCCTTTCCCAGTTGGCTGCTGTGGTTCAAGTCTTGCTAAAGGAACAAATAGAAACCAAGTAGAAAAAGATATCAAAGAAAGACAAGTTATCTGAAATAATATGGAAAATCAAAACAATAACAAAATAATATTTAAAAGGGAAAAAAACCATTGAACTTAAAAAGACCATGGCCCCCTCCCCCCATGCACCTGTCATTCAGTGTTTTGTTTTTGTTTTTTTGTCATTCAGTTGTGAAGTATGGTCTTGCCTCATGCCATATAAAGAGTCCAGGTACAACCTCCCACTCCTTAAACCAAGCAATCCTGGATGTAGCCCTACAAAAAATGTTCCAAGTTCCAAACAATTAATAAATTTTAAAATAGAACCACTTTATAAACAGAGAAACTTATATAATTACCAGATGATTCATTAAAATGCCCTTATTACCACAGAACATTGCTTGTTGAGGCTGACAAGTCAGTTGCCAAAGACTATCCAAACAGCAGAGAATAGGGAGAGTTGATGTCATTAGAAGGCCAAATACACTCACACTCTCTCTCTCTCTCTCTCTCTCTCTCTCTCTCTCTCTCTCTCTCTCTCTCTCTCTCTCTCTCTCCTAGAATGGGACAAATTGAAAGGGAACCACAATAGCTCAAGGAAGAAAAGAACTTTCTAAAAATCAGAATGAAGAAATGGAATCTAAAGACTCCATAAAACATCAGGAAACAATAAGGCAAAATCAAAAGAATGAAAAAATGGAAAAAAAATCTGAAATACTTCATTGGCAAAACAACTGACCTAGAAAATAGATCGAGGAGAGACAATCTAAAAATCTTCAGAATACCTTAAAGCTATGATCAAAAATAGAGATTGGACATTATATTACAAGAAGTCAGCAGGGGAAACTGCTCTGATATCCTTGAACAAAAGTGGAAAATGAAAATGGAAAGAATCCACTGATCACCTCTTGAATGAGACCCTAATAAAAAAATATCCCAGGACCATTACAGCAAAATTCAAAAATTTCCCAACCAAGGGAAAAATATTGTAAGCAGCCAGGAGGAAACAATTCAAATATTGTGGAATCACAATCATGATTACACAAGATCTGGCAGTTTATACTTTAAGGTACCAGAAGGCATAGAATATGACATTCTAAAAGGCAAAGGATCTAAGTCTACAGTCAAGAATAATATATCCAGTGAAACTGAACATAACCCTCCATATCAAAATTATACAAATGTGTGCCAAATGGCACATGAGTTACAGGAAGAAATAGATAGTAAAACTTTACTAGTGGGGGGACACCAACCTTCCCCTCTCAGAAGTAGATAAATCCAACCAAAAAATGAGTAAGAAATAAAATTTTAGAAAGGTTAGAAATAACTAATCTCTGGAGAAAGCTGAATGGGAATACAAAGGAATATACCTTTTTCTCTGAAGTATATGGCACCTTCACAAAAACTGACCATATAATAGGGCACAAAAACCTCATGACCAAATGTAGAGAAAAGGAGAAATATTAAAAGCATTCTTTTAAGACCATCAGGCAATAAAACTTACATTCAACAAAGGTCAGCAGAAAGAAAGACTAAAAATTAATTGGAAACTAAATAATATTATCCTAAAGATTGAATGGGCCAAAGAAAAAAATAAAAACAATCAATAATTTCATTAAAGAGAATGACAATGAAGAAATAACATACCAAAATTTATGGAATGCAACCAAAATTGTACTTGGAGGGAAACTTATATTGTTAATGCTTACACCAATGAAATAGAGAAAGAGTAAATCAATTAATTGGGCATACAACTAAAAAAACTAGAAAAAGAATAAATTAAAAATCCCAAATTAAACACTAAATTGGAAATCCTGAATATCAAAGGAAAGATCAATAAAGTTGAAAGTAAGAAGTCCAAGGAGCAAATAAATAAATAAGACAAGAAATAAACCATTGGTTAATTTTATTTTTAAAAGGAAAGAAGAAAACCAAATTACCAGTATCAAAAATGAGAAAGGTGAAATCACAACCAATGAAGAAGAAATTAAAACAATTATTGGGAATTATTTTGCCCAGCTATATGACAATAAATCTTATAATCTAAATGAAAAAGATGAATATTTACAAAAATATAAAGTACCCAGATCAACAAAAGAGGAAATAAAATATTTAAACTCCATCACAGAAATTGAATAAACTATCAGAGTTCTCTAAGAAAAAGACCCCAGGCCTAGATGGATTCACAAGTGAATTCTACCAAACATTTAAAGAACAATTAACTCCAATACTCCCTAAACTATTTGAACCTAAACAATTGTAAAAATCTGAATTGCCTGTGGATAGGCCAAGCCAATATAATAAAAATGACCCTCCTACCTAAGTTAATTTACTTATTCTGTACCATACCAATCAAACTGCCCAAAAATTATTTCCTAGAACTAGGAAAAAGTAATAATAAAATTCTTCTGGAAGAACAAAGGTCAAAGATATCAAAGGAATTCATGAAAAAAATATGAAGGAAGGAGACATGGCTATCAGATCTCAAACTATAACATAAAGTGGTAATCATCAGCACAATCTGGCAATGGCTGTGAAACAGAGCAATAGATCAATGGAATAGATTAGGAATGCAACACATTAGTAGCTAATAACCAAAGTAACCTAATGTTTGATAAACTCAAAGACCAAAGCTATCAGGGGAAGAACTCACTATTTGACAAAAGCTGCTTAGAAAACTAGAAAACAATATGTCAGAAACTAGACAGAGATAAATATATCATCCCATGCAGCAACATAAAGTCAAAAAGGACATTTAATCTAGAAATAAATGGGATACCATAAACAAATTAGGGAAACATAGAAAATTTACTGTCAGACTTATGGAAAAAGAAAGAATTTATGACCAATCAAGATATAAAGAAAATTGTGAAAAATGAAATGGATCATTTTGATTACATCAAATTAAAAAGTTTCTGTACAAACAAAATCAATACAACGAAGATTAAAAAGGAAACAACGAATTGGGGAAAATTTTTTATTGCAAGTATCTCTGACAAAAGCCTCATTTCTCAAATATATGGAGAACTGAGGCAAATTTATAAGAATACAAAGCATTCTCTAATTGATAATTGATCAAAGGATATGATCAGGCAGTTCTCAGATGAATAAATTAAAACCATCTATAGTCATATGAGGAAATGTTCCAAATCATTATTGATTAGAAAAATACATATTAAAACAATTCTGAGACACCATTTCACACCTATCAGATTGACTAACAAAAAGGGAAATTATAAATTTTGGAGGGGTGATAGGACCTCTAAGTTATTAGACCCCTAAATAAAGAAATCATAGTACATTGAATAGGCCTAAGTGGCTTGGGGATGAACTGGGAGATGTCTTATCCCTGGAAACTCTAGCAGAAGAGATGTCATCTCATGTATGTTTTCATGTATCTTCTGGATACCCCTGAATTCTCCAATAACAGTGCAGAATGGACCCAATAGATCAATATATTGACAGTTCTCCTCAAGACGCTCTGTGATTGGTTATCTGTTACTATGAAAATATTTCCTGTAACTTTGTGGATGGATATGTTTGTATATCAATCGAGCTGCCTATAAATATCATTACTTCCCTCAATAAAGTAGCCATTGGTGCCATTTTGATTGCCATCAGTCCTCCTGAGCCTGTCTGCATTCTTACCCCTGGGGATCCCCCAATCAGGTAGTCCCCGGTGGTCCCTGACAGAAGGGATATGGGAGAATTGTTACACTAATGTACTAATAGTGGAACTGTAACAACCATTCTGAAGAACAATGTATAACCATGTCCAAGGAGTCATAAAACAAAGAGCACTTTTTGACTCGGTAATACCACTACTCAGTCTGTGTCCCAAAGAGATCAGAGATGGGGGAAAGGACCTACTTGTACAACAATATTTTTAGTAGCTCTCTTTGTAGAGGCAAAGAATTCAAAACTGAGAGAGTCTGTCAATTAGAGACTGGATGAACAAGCTGTGGTATATGGTTGTAATGGAAAACTATGGCACCATAAGAAATCATAAATAGGCTAAGATCAGAAAAACCTGTAAGGACTTATATGAATTGATGCAAAGTGAAGTGAGCAGAAACAGAAGAACAGAATATACAATAACAGAAATATTATATGATGATCAACTACAAGAGACTAAACTACTATCAGTGAAACAAAGTTCCTAGATAACTGCAAGGGACTCATGATAACAAAAATAATGTTGTCCCAGTCAAAGAAGGAACTGTTGGAATTTGATGCAGATCAATGCATGCCAATTTGTACTTTATTTCCTCCATGAGTTTTTTATTGTATATGTGATATGTGCCTTCAATCATGACATAGAGAATATGAAAATATTTCAAGAAAGCACTGGTCTAAACTATATCAGAATATTTACTTCCTCTAGGAAGGGTTGGGGAGGTAGAGAGAGAATCAGAATCATAAAATGTCAGAAACCAATTGTCAAAAATTATTTCTACATTTAATTGAAAAAAAAACTTTAAAAAGCTGTTTCTAAGAGTTCCAAAAGTTTGGGGAGAAATGCTACTTTATAAGCAAATTTATTAATTCATTCATGAATTCCTTAAGTTCAGAAATATACTCAATTTTTCTCAAATGATGAATATCTATATTCTAATTTTAATAGGTCTGGCATCTATACAAATGAAGAGGAAGTAAGTAGTGACTGATAATTCAACCTCAACTCTCTTCTAAACTGATCAAAAGAAGAAAGAAAACACATCCACACAGCTGAGTCCAAAACAATTTTTTTTTTTGTTCAATATGGAAATATGGAAAGGTAAAAGGAGGAATTAGAGGGAGGGTAGATTGAGGGAGGGATTACTCCTGAATAAAACCCACTCTTAAGGAAAAACAAAAATATTTAGAGCTCTTTTTGAGACAGCAAAGATTGGGAATGTGAGGCCATGCCCGTGAACTAGGAAATGGCTAAAGAAGTTTTAGAATATAAATGTGATGGAATACTATTGTGCTAAATCCTTCTAAGCAGAAGTCGAATGAGGAAACACTCCATCCACTTTCTTGATAGAAAGGTGAAGGACTCAGAATGAAACAAATATTTTTTGGACATGGCCACTGTGGACATTTATTTTGATTGACTATACATATTTGTAATGTGTTTTGCTTTTCTAGTGTTCTCAGTTGGGAGTAGGAGTTGGAGATGGAGAGTGAGAAAGTAGATCCTGGCTGATTAAAATAAATAAAATATATTTTAAAATTAAGGCAAGTTTGATAACATGACAAAATTTATCCTAGAGGTCTATATATAATATAATATAATAAGTAATAAGTCTTATAATATATATTATATATATAATAAGTCTTAAGGATTTCTACTTACAAAAAGGAACAGTAAAAAGAAATTATGTGGCACTTTACGACGGGGACCTTCACAGCAAGCCAGCATAAGGATTAGGATAAGAAGTGAAGGGCTAAAAGACAACATTAAAGTATGTTATTAATGTCTAATAACCACATTACAAGATATTCAAAAAATCAAAGGGAAATGTGATTACTTAGTATATTAAATCATTTTTATTATAAAAGCACCACAGCAAAAATGAGGCACTGTGTGTGTGGGTATATGTGTGTTACTAGTAAAACAGATTGCATTAAAATTCATAATACTTACAAGAGAGCAATAGTGAACCAGGAATTCAGGAGCACCCAAGTTTTTAGAGGTGTGCTAGTCAAAAACAAAAAGATAATATTTAAAATAGGCTTTATAATTTCAAAGAGTAGAGACAGGCAATGAAAATAATATTTCAAACCATAAATCTGAAAGACAGGCAAATTAACATCATGAGAGGAAAAGGGTTAGTCTCAAGCGATTTACAAAAGAATTTTTAATTAGTCCATCTGATGTCCAAGTCTTGTAGGTTCTATCTCTGTACCAACATCTCTGTTCTCCCTCTCCTCTCTCTTCCCACTGCCCTCACCCTAGCTAGCATAGGTCCTTATTACAACCTGACTAGCCTATTGCAATTGTCTCAAAACATGATCTCTTATTTACCTAATTTTCTCAGTCCTGATCCTTCTTGTTCTTTGTCCATGCTCTTCTCTTAGACTCTGTCTGGGTGTTAGAGACACTGCCCTCTCTCTTGGCTCTCCTCCTCCTCCTCCAGTCCCCTCTGATGTACAATCCCTCTAATGATGGCTCCCCAAGGCTCAATCCTGGGTCCCTTTTTTTGCACTCTCATTGACTTCATCTGTTCATGAATTTATCATCTCTATGCCAGTGACTTACACATCTTTATTTCTGCCTTTGATTTCTCTCCATAGCTCTGCATTTGGCATTACCAAAACCACCTATAAGACACACATAATGAGATATCCAGGAGACATCTCAAACTCAACATGCCCCAAAAGGAATTTGCCATCTCCTCGTCCCCACAAACACTCCCACATCCTCTCTGATGGATCATTAGAGAATTCAGGTCTTAACTTTATAGTATAGTATAGTATAGTATAGTATAGTATAGTATAGTATAGTATAGTATAGTATAGTATAGTATAGTATAGTATAGTGGTAGTCTCTCGGTGACAGAATGACGATTGTCTTTGTGTAGTTTCATCTACGGTGTACCCTCATATGACTTTGGAGTCCAAAGGCTGAGGCGCACAGTGTGTGGCACACGGGGCCTGGGACGCCAGTTGTTATGGGAGGTGCGGTTGTGGCCTGGTGTCAGCATTCACGCGCAGCAGCCAGACGTCGACGTTGTTCATCTTCAAAGGTGGCGGCGGCATGGTGAATGTGGGTTCGCCAGCTGCTTCTGTCAGAGGCAACGAGTTCTAGTTGCTTTGCTGTCATGCCAGCCCTCTTCAAGTTGGACTTTGGCTGATCCTTGAATCTTTTCTTTGGCCGGCCTTGTTTCCCGAGTCCAGCTGACAGTTCACCATAGAATACCTGTCTTGGTATTCGCTGTGGGTCCAGGCGGATGACGTGTCCAGACCATCGTAGCTGGGTTTGGAGGACCAGGACTTCGATGCTGGTGGAGTTGGCTCTGTCGAGGACTTCCTGGTGGGTGATTCGGTCCTGCCATCGGATCCTCATGACTGACTGGAGGGAGCGTTGGTGGAATTGCTCCAGCTGCTTCATGTGCTTCCGGTACAGTGTCCATGTCTCACACCGTACAGGAGCGAGCTGAGGACCGCTGCGTTGTACACTTTGAGCTTCGTCGCAGTGCTTACACCGCTGTGTTGGAGGACTTTGCAGTGCAGCCGCCCGAGTGCCTGGCTGGCCTTTTGGATCCTGGCATTGATCTCGTGGTCTAGGGACCCGTCGTTGGCGATGGTGCTGCCCAGGTACTTGAAGGTGTTGACATTAGAAAGCTGTGTGCTGTTGATTGTAATGCACGGCTGGTTCGTTGGCCTCCCTGGTGCAGGTTGGAACAGCACCTCTGTTTTGCTGAGGCTGATAGTCAGGCCAAACAGTTTTCATTTACTTAATAACATCACAGAGCTAGAGTGTAAGATCAAACTTACCACTTACAGGTCTAGTGCTAACTAGCTAATTTCCTATTTTAGCTAATATATGTTTTCCCCTTCTGCCATCTGTTCTTTGGTCTCTAAATCATTATCTTCCTTTTTTTTAATCTTTGAAATGATCATTTGAAATCACTCTTATCCTGCTTGGGTAACCAAAATCTCTATAGTTTGCTGAAACTCTGGGCTCACTGATTTTTTTGTTTAGTGATGCTGGTGCTCTGAGTATAATTAATGGCGGTTTTTCCTCTTTATAATTTGAATGTAGGGTTATCAGCAATGCCTAATCAATGGATCTGTAGGCAATTTTTGTCACACACACTTCCCTAAATCTATCTTTCTTATCTACTTCTTTTGGGGTCATCATTCTCTTTCCAGTTCTCCATGTTTGTAACCTGGAAGTCATCCTTGATTTCTCATTCTCCCTCATCCAAGGAGTTGCTAAATCTCCTACGATTAGACCGACACAACCATAACCCCACCCTCATTCAGGCTCTCATCACTATCACCTGAACTATGAAAATGGCCTCCTGACTGGCCTCTCAGCCTCAGCTCTCTCCACTCAATCCTCCAAAGAGCTGAATTTTGGTTTATTGAATGCCTTTTAAAATATATTAACGGTGACCACCATCTTGAGGAATCCTAAAATTGGCTACCAGAGTAATTTCTCCAAAGCACAGGTCTGACCATGTAACTCACCTACTTAATAAACTTCTGTCATTTCTGATTGCCTCAAGAGTCAAATACAAAGTAATTCCTCCGTTTGGCATTGAGAGCCCTTCATTACCTGATTCCGATCCACCTTTCCAGACTTACTACCCATCCTCCCATGCTTTCTACAATCCAAGCTGGCTGGCCTTCTTGCTGTTCCTCACACACAGCCCTCCATGCCATCCAGGCCTTTGCAGAGGGTGTCTTCCACATCCCAAATGCATGCACTCTCCCTTTAAAGCTTAGCTTAAGTACCACTTTCTACATCCTCCCAATAGGCTGAAAAGTCTTCATCCCCAGACCCATCACCTGGTATTTATTTTGTACATCTTCTGGTTGTACATACATATACGTATGTGTGTGTATATAGGTATAAAATTGTGTGTGTGTAAGTCTACATATACCTATTTAGGTGCTCAGCAAATTCTTGTCTATCAAACACAAAGAAGGCAACAAGCACTAATTAAGGGAGCACTATGGACCAGGCACTGTACTAAGCACTGGGGATACATCTATAAGCAAAAAGAAAGTCCTTGCCCTCAAGGCAAACGGACTGACTGATGGGGTCTCCCAGTCTCTGCTCTCTTCCTGTTTCAATTCATATTTCAAAGCAATGGCAGATTAATCTTCCCTAGGTGCAGATTTCTCTTTATAAGATCTTTTTAAATATGGTTACTGGCTCCTCTGCTAGGGACTGTATGGAGAAGAAAAATCAATAGACTATGATATTCAAGGGTGAATTGCTACCCAGGGTTTACGTTTGGCCCAGGTCTTCCAGTTGCCTAACTATAGCTATATTTTAGAGTGTAAATGTTTTTCCTAAGAGCTGAATTTCAGCTTATCAAATACCTTTAAAAATATACTAGAGGTGACCACCATCTTAAGGTATACTAAAATCAGCAAGATGAAAAGTGGAGTCAAGATGGCCACATAGAAGGAGCAGAAGTTGAGACCTCTGAATACCCTTCCTTACCGATCACAAACTGAATACTCCTGGGGGACTGAAAATAAAACCCAACAACAAGACAGAATCAAGGAACCCTCCTGCTGGACTCAACTTAAAAGGTACACCCCTCCCCCAAAGCTGGAATCCAAGAACACTCGGGTTTAAGGGGAAGGTAGAAGGAAGGTCCCAGCTCTGGGCCTCCAGCAGCAGTGGGAACCTCTGGGCAGCAAAGGCGCTGGTCTGGAGGGTGTACCTTGTGGGCAGGGTCAGAGTGTCGAGCACAGACGGCAGGGAAGGAGCTGGAAAGGGAGCTGGCAGCCTGGTCAGAGCCGTGGAGATCTTCCATACTGCTCCAGCCTTCCAGGAGGTTTTTGGTCTCAGAGCACATCTAGTTCAACCCAGCTGAACTTAATCCCATCAAAAGTCTTCAGAACTCAGGGAAGCCTAGGCTGGGACACTTACTGCTGGACTTTAATCCAATCAAAATCCTCCAGAGGACAGGGAAGGGCAAACTCCAACACTCCTCCCCCAGAGACTGCACTGAGAGATCTGACAAAGCTCCAAGTGGGGAGACTGACAGAAAGCCCCAAAAACAAAAAAAAATGAGAGGAGCAAGAACACAGACAAATACGGGGAGAAAAGAAGGGGTGAATATGAGCAAACAACAGAAAACGAAGAAAGAAATTACAATTGACAGCTTCTGCACAGGCAACGAACCAAGAACAAACAATACACAGGAGGATGCAAGTAATAAAACAGAAATCCCAGCGAATTGGACACAGGCTTTGGAAGAACTCAAAATGCAATTCAAAACACAACTAAGAGAGGCTGAAGACAACTGGGACAAGAATTTAAAAACTAAGATAAGTCATCTGGAAACAGAAAATAGTGTTTTGAAAGCCAAAATAAACCAGCTTGAAAATGAGCCAAAGAAGATAAAAGATGAGGCAAAGGAGAGGAGAGATGAGGTAAAGAGAATGAAAGATGACCTCTAAAATCGGCATGATGAGCATCAATGACTGTGATGCATCATTGGACTGGCTCATAGATTGTTGAATTTTATATATATATATATATATATATATATGGAATCTGGAATGGTCAGAGGGAGATAGTCTGGGAGGAAAAGACCCAAATTGAAAATTAAGAATGAGTTGGATAAATCTGATAAAGAAAATCAGGGTTCACTACAGTGTTTAGGGGAAAGAGGGAGATTTCAAAGCATTAGGTCAGAAAAGTGTTTTTTTAATGGAATTACCAGACTTTTAAATAGGTGGTTTTCTAATGAAAAAAATTTCTTAAGACCCAGGAAAGATGTGTTAAAATTCCACTATGAATTTCAGAAGTGTTATCTGCGGTAATAGGTAGAAAAAGGTTACAATGTTGAACAATGATTTTTAAAAGAACACATTAAGCTGTTAGTAATAATGCTAGATAGATTCATAATATGTATAGAAATAATAACTTACCAGAAAACAAACAAGAAGATTAATCCCAAAGTTGTCACCAACTGAAATGTCAAGATGGAGTATACTTTTCCGATGAAAGCTATGGGAAAATATAAATATTACTTTTTATGTAACTAAATATTAAAAACCCAGGAGTGAATCATTTGTAAATGTTATGATCTTTTTTTGAAGTTTAGGAAATGAGACTATTTTCTGATTCACTGGAGGTTAAGGATAGGATAAACATAATAATAAACATAAACAAAATACAATCAAATCCAAACCATCCACAACTCTCAAGGTCTAATTCATTCAAGAGAGACAAGCTTTCTGGTCAGTCAAAGGTTTGCCTCTTTAAATGCCAAAACATTTATTTAATAATTTGCCCTATTTCATACACAGAAACTTTTCTAAAATTATTACATGCTTATTTTTTTTCTTCAAAAGAATGCATTTTAAAAATCTAGCCTCTTGAGGATTCCGTACAATCATTATCAATATTGAATATCATGCTATGATATCCTCAGGATCTATTTCTGGATATAGTACTCTGTGACCCTACACTAAACAGGGTATTAAATGCCTTTTTAAATATACTGGAGGTGACCACTATCCTAAAATCAACATTATGAACATCAATGACTGTGGTGGTTGCTTTTTTAATTTTCTATTTTCTCCATTGTACTGAATGTACTTAGTTTTAGTAGCTTTTTTCTTCCTTCTAATTATCTAAGTTTGGAAATTCAAAAGTCTTATTAAAACAATGTATAAAATAGGAGTAAGTAGATCCTCAAGTGAGGGTCTATGGGGCTCACTTTGTGAACAAAGTGAACATGGCTGGACTTTGTAGCATCTGTTTTAGCAGCTCAGTGGTATCTTATGCTTGCTTCCTGGATCTAAGTTATGTTATTATCAGGGTAGGATGAGAGATACCTGAGTTTGAAATTAATGACTGTTATTATATTAACCTTGGTTTTAACATTTTTTAAAAGTACAACTAAACTATGGTATTTGTTTTACAGTAAGGACTTTTTCTCTAGTCTTGTGTACTGTAATCTTATTCAAGCACTCTTGTTAGCAGAGATGGTGTCTTTCTAAAAGTCATACAATAAACAGTTTATTGAGGAAGGGGAGTAGTTTCCCCCCACCCAAGAAAAGACTACAAATCTCTTGGATTACAGTGTTATACATTAATCATCATTATCATCACAATAGCTAACATTTATATAACAACCTACTATGCACCAGGCACTGAGAGGTAGGCCCTATTATGTTTTAGTGTCATTTCTAGTATGTGACTGCAAGGTTAGATTTAGGAGAAACCAATTCTACCCTGTTTTATCACTTTGTCATTATGTACCTTTGGTTCAGTCATCCTTGCTTCTCCATTTTATATGTCTTCACTGTAGATGGAAATCAAAAGGGCTCTGTAATCTCTGCCCTTGAAACCAAAGAAACAGAAGCTTCCCCTTTCCATTTGTGAGTGATTAGAACTACCAATTATTTTTCTAAATATTTTCATGATTAGTCAACTCTTTGAGTGCTACTGTTGGCCAGGAATTCCTATCAAATTTCAGTGGTTGTTTGATAAAAATACTTACTAAAAGATTTTTTGCAGGAAAACTCTTTTGAAAAGCATTTGTTATGCAAAAGCTCACAAGTCAGCTAATGATTAAGAAGTTTTGGTGCCTTCCTGCAGAGAATCATTTGCTGATTCATACATGATAAACTCAAAATAGTGTTTCAGTTTTCTAGGCTTGAAACTAAACTAGACTAGACACATTAAAAAACGTTTTAATTTTATAAGAGGATAGTGCTTGTCTTATTCAAATAATCATAGATGATCTGGGGAGTGTAAAAGTTTTTATTGCTTAAATAGCTAGATAATTTTGGCAATGCCATGGGGCCCTGAATATTTCTGTGGACTGAGAGAATGAAAGGAAACACACAGTATTTAGGTGTTTTGTTTGTATATTGACTTTTACTAGTTAATATGATGTTCTGCAAATGCTAACTTTTTTCCTACATGTATTTTAAATTCCTTAACCAGATCATGAGTTTTTTGAGGGTTAAGTTTCTTCTATTTCTTGACAATATCTATTAAAATATTCTGCACACTCTGGGACCAAGTTGATATTACTGAATATGTGAAAATTTGCATAGAGACATCTTTCGTTTCTATTTATAAAAAAGGACATTCTCAAAATCTAAATGATCATAATATAGAAGGGATGGGGACAAATAAAAGTATTCTTCCATATGGCTGTTGACCATTAAAGTAATATGAACATTCTATATTTGCATGTTAAAATTGATAGACATAGCCACTTCTTTCAAGTCGGTAAATAAAAAACTACAGAAGTATAACTCTTCAATTTTATTAGTAAGGGAATAAAAGTAATATATTTACATTATTTAACAATACAGAATATGTACATAAATATAAAAGTGATATAATAAATACAAAGTAAAATAGGGGAAAAGTTTAAAAAAAGAGAAATATTGTAGGTTCTGCAGGAAAATAAGCACATTAATACAAAGTTAGTAGAGCTATAGATTAGTTCAGCCATTCAGGAAAGCAATTTAAAACTATTCCCCCAAAAGTCACTAAATTAGGCATACCCTTTGATCCAGCAATACTACTAGAAATCAAAGAAAGAAGAAAAGGATTTTTATGAAACATTAAATATAAAATATTGATAGCAACTCTTTTCATGTTGGCAAAAAACTGGAAACTAAGAAGGTGCCCATCAATTAGAGAATAGCTGAACAAATGATAGTATATAAATATGATGGAAATATTATTGTGCTATAAAAAAACATGAGTTTTCATAGAAACTTGGTCAAGTCTGGTATCACACAATGAAGACTAGGGCAAGTAGAACCAGGAGAACAATTTATACAATAATAATTGCATTGTAAAGATAAACAACTTTGAAAGACTAGAGAACTCTGGGAACTCTGATCATAATGACTAGTCATGATTTCAAAGGACCAATGATGAAATTGTCAGAAACTGTCAGAAAGCTGATGTAACTCAGATAGAGAATGAAACATGTATTTTTTGGTCATGGCCAATGGGGGAATTTTATTTTGTTCAACCATGCATATTTGTTGGCAAGGGTTTGGGTTTTTTGAGGAAGAAAGAAATTTAAGAAGGGGACTACATAGGGAATAAATTTTTGTGCATTGAAAAAAATCTGCTTAACTTAAAAGAAATACAGAGTGCCTCAAAAGTCTAAGTCTCAGACTTTTAGGATTTCCTGTGTAAAAGTGACATCTAATAAAGAACTTGAAGTGTCTACCAATAGATTCTGAAGAGTATCATATGTATAAAAGCATTTAACCCAACTATAGTATTAATCCACTTATACAGTCTGAATGTTTTTAGAATGTTTTCTACACAATATCAATGAGAAATCAGCAGTTTAAGTATCAGTACTTTCCTTACTGATTAGAGAAGTCATCTCACTTGAGTCCAAGTCCAACTATCTTTCTTCTATGCTACAATAACATAAAAACAATCTAAATAGGTCTAGTGTTTGAGAAACATGGTCTGATTCTATGGATTACATTGTTAGGAATCAGTTTTCATGTGATAGAAATATCTGATAGAAAATGACATGTGGATATAAAGCTTACCCTATCAAGAGGTAAACTCTTCTAGCCTTTGCATTTTGACAGTTTGAAGAGTCTGTGCTTAATTATTGATGTATATGTGCATTATCTTTATACTACCAGGACACAAAAGTTTAACTTTGCTGGGAAATAATGAAATTTTAATATGGGTTGTCAAAAAACTTTGAAGACTAAATTTGGACCTGATGCTCAGAACTAAGATAGCACTGGATACTATGTAAAAATATTTGCATAAGAGAAATAACTTCCTTTTAAAAACAAAAATCATAATTACCAAATTTCTATGTCATATGTGAGATCATTTCAAAGAAGATAATATAAATGAGAGAGATATAGTTCCTATGGGATAATGAAACTAGTCAGTGCAATTTGAGGGAAGTATTTTAATTGTTCAAATGCCATGGTTAAAAGCTGCCAGTTTCTGTGTTATTTGTTACTGGTATAGCAGGTGGAAAATCTAGCTAGTTGTTTCCAAAGAAAGTGTAAAATAAAGTTGAATTTCACCTGGGAAATTTTTGACACCTGGAAAAAAATGAGTAGAATCAGATAGTTTATATCTAACAGATAAAATTATACAAAATAATATTTTCATGGCCTAAAATAATGAAGGTAGTCTCTCTTTGTGCAGCTTATTTTTTACCTAAGAAGCTTATCAAGCCCTAAAAGATTATGCTGGAAAGTCTTTTTTTTCTTCCTTACATAGGAAAAAAGTGAAAAGAATATTGTGGTCCAGTATTTGCTCCTGAGAATTGAACTGAGAGATGACTAATTTGAAAACCAGAATAACTGATTAACAATTGGTTATATTTATCCTGAGAACAACTGACACAAGGTATCTATCTGCACTGGATTTCTGACACATGGATCTAATTAGGAATTTAGAAGATTGCTTGATGAAAATGACAGCAGAGAAAAAAGAACATATATACTTTGTTTGTTGTTTTTTTTCAAATAACTCTTACCTTTCATTTTAAAATCAATACTGTGTATTGATTCCAAGGCACAAAAGTGGTAAGGGCTAGGCAATGGAGGTTAAATGACTTGCCCAGAGTCACAAAGCCAGAAAGTATTCGGGGCCACATTTGAACCCAGGACTTTCCATCTCTAGAACGAGCTCTCATTCCACTGAGCCACTTAGCTGCCCTCAATGTATATAATAGTTTTAAGTAATATTTCATTAAGGTCATCTTTTCATAGTGTAAGCACCAGATTGTAAGGGGTTAATATAAAAGATTGGACTAGATTATTTAAGAATAGGGTCACCGGGAATTTAATCAATTCCAAATGAATTTTTTAGCAATTTATTTATAAAATAGAGGGAAAGTGTGAAAGTAGAGAAATGAGAAAGAGGGCAGATTAAGAAATCTAGCTTAACGAGCTAGAATATTGCTCAAGTCCTGGCTTTCCTCTAGCAGGGCTTCAGAAGCCCCAGCCAGAGGGCCTAAGGGTCAATTAATAAAGGTTTTAGCTAAGAGGCCTCCTCTCAGATGAGGGGCCCCTCTAGAGGCTAGTACCTCCAAGAAAGCCAGGGAAAGGAGTCAGACTTTTTCACTCACCCTCGTGGTGATTCTAAGAGAAAATAGAAGCAGTCCAAGGTCCTCAGCCAGAGCTCCTCCAAGATCAAGTTCAAGGTGAAAGACATCTTCACAGGAAGTTCTTGGCACTTTTAAAGACCATTTCTTTTTGTCACTTCCTGTGACTTCCTTCCATTTTATGTGTACCAATTACAGCTAATGCTTTGCTTAGGACTGCCCAAGGGGCAGTCAGTCGATTATGATTTGCCACCCACTATTGCACATGTGGGTCACAGACCTCCCCACTCAAGTGTAAGTGGGGTATACACTTCTGGTGATTAAATCTAAAAATGGGCAGGGGAGAGTTAATCCCATCTTCATAATAGTCTGGTTGAAATACATGGTCAGGACTAGATAGACATCAACGAATTTTAATCCTCCATGTTTCCTTCTTTGGGATAGATACAGGCAGAGATAAATGTAAAGTCTTCCACTTGGGTTCAAAAATTCAACTTCATTAGTAAAATATCAGAGGCTCATTTCCCCTGGAAGAAGATCTGCTTCACTTTGGTTTCATATACTAAATACTAAACATGGTGCTTAATAAATGTACACTGAATGACATGGATGTCAATAAAACTTTTAAAAAAATAATATTGTAGACTCTATTTCGAGAGGCACCACATTCACTTGTAGGACAGTGAGAGTCACACCGTACTCAAAATCCATTCACAGAACATCAGCACCAGAGGTCTTCAAGGGCCATTAGCCAGTTTATATCTAACAGGTAAAATTAAACAAATCCATATCCCCCAAAAGTGTGTACCTCTAGAACACATATGAAAAATGGTCTTATAATCTTCATTTATTATTGATTTAAATCTCCACTACTCTTCCCTAGTCAGATTACATATGGAATCCTGAGTTCAATTCTGGGGGCTCCATTTTAGTGGGAGAAAAATATTGATAAGCTGGAGAGTGTCCAGAAGAAAGCAACCAAGATGGTGATGAAACTTGAGATTATGCCACATTGGAGAAGCACGTGTTCTGAAGAATCCGTTTTCAAGCACATGATGGGTTATTTGTTACATGGAAGACAGTTTTGATGGAAGAAGGGAGAACTAAGGAGAAAAGAGGGAACTTACATAAGTGGCAAAATTTTAGGCTTGGTGTAAACATGCTGTGGAGACCCTGTGACTCTATAGAATGGGAAGCAACTCTGACATTTTCCTTCCTACTAAACGAATGTGGAAAGCCCTGGGCTAAATTCTAGGAAACAAACAAGCAAGTAAGACTGTCCCTGCTCTTAAGGAGCTCATATTGTATTGGGGGAGACAACACAAATGGAAGGTGTTAGATGGAAAAAGTCTTGTAGCCACAAGATGCAGTGACAGAGTGGATATAATGCCTTTTCTTTAATGCCATGGCTCCAAACACCAGTCAGCCAGCATTGCTATTCCAAAGGCTTTAGGGTTCAGAGCCCCAGGTTGTCTCCATCAGTCTAAGAGGAGATGGTGGTCAAGGTAGTACTGGTGACTGGACCTGCCCAGTACATGCTGTCTATTTCCCTCCGGGTGCCTTGCTGCTTAAAACTAGGCTGGGCTTCCCCCCACATAGTCAGGGCTAAAAGATGGCTGGCAGTTGGTGGTGATGGTTGGACCCTTCTGAACAAGAGCTGCCTTCAATAGATGACATTTATGAGGACTGAGCTGGTAGCAGGCCTGATGGTCTAGAGGGAGGTACTGTGGCACTCCCAGGGTGTTTGTGTCTATCTGCTAACTGGAGGCAGTTTGTCAGCAATTGTTGCTGGTAATGATGAGAAAGGTGGGTTTCTTCTTTACAATCTAAGAGATTTCAAATCTTTCTCCCTCTCCCTTTCTCCCCCTCTCTCTCTAACCCATAACCAGAGGTATGAAAAGTTTTTCTTTGAGCTTTATTCATGTCTGAGAGATAGAAGAAAACAGAGGATTATAAGTAAACCCCATAACTTCTCACTACTTCTAACTTTTTCCATGGAATTTTCTGCAAGGCTTTTTTCTTATGGGGATGGTGATGAGGACTAGGGGGTCAAGAGAGGTTAATGGAAGACAACAGCATCAATGATAAAGAAAATACTCATGAATGGAATATTATTTCCTTGGGCAGAGTCTTAGATTAGATAAGGGAGGGGAGGAAGACACCAAAACAAGGCTTTCCAAGCAATATTTTCTTTTTTTTTTAAAGTTTATTTTTTTAATTTTTCAAGTAATTTTTAAATTAATCTGTCCTTCCCACTTTCTCCCTGTTGAGAAAAATACAACACTCCCCAAACAAAAATCAATCCTTTAATACATAGCTGCATAGTCTAGAAAAACAAATTCCCACATTGGCCATGCCCCAAAATATGTGTATTTTTCTACAAAGAAATTACTCACTTCTCTGGCAAGAAGTAAGTGGTATGTTTCATTTTCAGTCTTTTGGACTCATGGTTAATCATTGCATTCATCAGAGTTCTAAAATCTTTCAAAGCTATTTTTCTCTATAATCTTATCATTGTATAAATTGTTTTCTCAGTTTGCAATTCTATTCACTGCTTGCTTCACAGGGGTCTTTTCATTTTCCTCTGAAATTGGCCATTTCATAATTTCATTTCATTAAAATATTACCATAATACATTCTGACACCACAATTTGCTTAGCTATACCTGAATAAGAGGATATATTCTCAATTTCCAATTTGAGTATACCATGAAAAGAGATGCTTTGGATATCTTTATACATAAAGATCTTTTTTCATCTTTCTTTGATTTCTTTGAGAACATAGGCCTAATGGTGGTACTGCTGGGTCACAGGATATACAGAGTTTGGAAACTTTCTGGGCATGGTTCCAAATGGTTCCCCAGAATGGCTTCATACTTCCATCAGCAGGGCGGTAGTATTGCAGCTTTCTCCAGCCCCTCCAATGTCTAACATTTTCCATTTTTGCCATTCTGATAAGTGTGATAGAACTTCCAAGTTACTTTAATTTTACATTTCTCTAATCATTAGTGTTTTGGATCTTTTTTCCTATGGCTATTAATGGTTTAGATTTCTTGCTCTGAAAATTGCTTGCTTTTATCTTTTGACTATTTATGATCTGGAACATGGTTCTTAGTCTTACAAATTTTAATCGATTCTTTATATGCCTTGGAAAGTCTTACTAAAGGAATTTGTTACAAAGATTTTCCCCCAGTGGTTTTTTTTTCACTTTTAATTTTTACTGTATTGCTTGTCAACTCTGGGAGGGGGGAGGAGAGGAAGGAGGGAGAGAACATGAATCATGTAACCATGGGAAAATATTTTAAAATAAATAAATAAAATCTTTTACTGTATTAGATTCACCTGTATAAAATCTTTAAATTTTATGCTATCAAAGTAATATGCATTTTTCTGTGTCAACATGGCAACTTTTATCTAAGGTTAATTTTTCTCTTACCTCTACGGATGGTCACGTCATCAAATGGATTAATGATGTCCGCATTTGTTTTTAATTCATCAGCGCTGTCTGATACCTGGACCACATAATGAGGAGGTTGGTACGCCATTCACCTTAATTGAGCATTAAATAAGAATTGTTGACAGTGCCTATACAATTTTCACAGTTTCCAATCTTAATATATTCTCTCACTGTTTTTAGATCTAGGTGCCCTTAACCACTGTCTCATGCGCTACTGCTGGGCTTTCCACACAGAAGGTGCTCTAAGAGCACAGATCTACAGAAGGGGCCAATGATCCCTTGAAAGCAGGGCTCATGTAATTAGGGGACAGTCACAGTCTTAGTCACCAAAAGTCTGTGATTTTTTTGCTGTTTAGGAAGCTACTACTGTGGGACCTCCCTCCACTAGTGCTGAACTCACGTAGGGGATGACTCAATAAATCAGGCCTATGGAATTATGTCAGGCACGGCTTGGGATAGTAGAAAGAACAGAGGGGCTAGAGTGGAAAGACTTGATAACAGTAACAATAGCATTGATATCATGCTTGAAGGTTTACAAAGTGCTTTACTTGTTATTTTGTTTTGTCCATGCACCAACCCTGAGAGGAAGGAGCTGTCATTATCCTCATTGTAAAGAAAAGGAAGTTATGGGACTTGCTATGGTCAGACTGTGTCTGAGGCATCCTGATTCCTCATTATTTTATCCATGCATTATTTTATCCCCTGTACCACTGAGGCTTCAGTCCTGCCTCTAATACTTACCTATATCACCTTGGGCAAGTCACTTAACTTCCCGGGATCTCCATTTCCTTTTCTGTAAAAGGAGGGGAGTAGACCCTCATAAGGTCCATTCTAGTCCTATCAGAGGTTCCTATAATTATGCCATGGTCATGCAGATAAAAACTATCAGAGGGAGATTTGAAACCAGATATTCCTGACTCCATTCTTTCTATCAGACCATGTTGCCTCTCTAACTCAATCAATAAACATTTATTAAACACCTGCTTTGCACCAGGCACTGTGCTAAGCATTGAAATTACAAATAAAGTCAAAAGACAGACTGTGCCTTCAAAGAACTCCAATAGAACTGGAGAGACAAAATGCAAATAATTATGAACAAACAAGATAGAAACATCATAGAGGGCCTTAACATTCCTGATAAAGACATAAAACTTTGTTTGAAAGTAAGGACCAATCCATTCTGTGTTGTTGCCAAACATACTTAGATAATTGGATGTATCTGTAATCTCATGAGTGTGATCTTCATTGAGGACCCTCCAGTCATTATCAATTTATGTTTGTAGATGAGCATAAAAAAACCTAAGGAATTTTTTTTTTAGCCAGACTTGTGATTTAATTAGAAAACTTATTAAGAATGGCATCTCTGGGAGGAACTTTCTCTACCAAGGCTACCTGGCTCTAGAACACAGAGAACCAGGGTGATAGAATAGAGAATGTCCTGATATTAGTGCCAGGAGGACAATGGTTGTGTGACTGGACAACACAGTGTTCCAGAAAACTCTCTAAAATGGGGAGGGGGTCTTAACTTGGTGCTCAAGAATTTACTTTGTTGTTTTAACATTTTGATAACTATTTCAACATAATTGGTTTCCTTTTTAATCTTATGTATTTTATACATTTAAAAAAATCATTCTGAAATGGGCTCCTTAGCCTACCCAAAACATGCTGGTAGGAGTCAAGGTGGCAGAGTGGAGGAAGCATATTTCATAACTTGCCTGACATACCCCCACCACAGAGACCCACAAAATACAGTAGTATGAATTCTGCTCAGGAAGGCTGGGAGAAAGTTGAAGTGAGTCATTTTTCCAGTGTAAGGCAGCTTAGGGAGAATGACAGAGAGGTCTGTGGACAAGGGGCAATGAGGACTATGTAGTGGTATAGATGGAGGCAGCTGTGGAGAGCATCCTGGAGCCCAAGAAGAGAAAGAAGAGCAGGGCTGAGACAAAGCACCATGGCAGAAAGAGATCTCAAAGGATCCTTGATCTAGCACTGGGTATAGGAACAGGTATCATCCAGCAGCTGTCACCCATTACCCAGCTCTAGATCACAGACTCAGTACATATATATATATGTGGAATAACCAGGACAGTAGGTCCAGACCAAAGGGAAGTCAGCACTATGATCCTGCAAAACCTCTACCAAGCCAACAGTGAGTCCAGTAAGAGTCTATTGACACTCAACCATGCATAAGCCGACTGAGCCAAACCTGGTCAGGAACTCACATAGCTCAGACCAAGTGAACAGATCCTCAAATCACACCACTTTGGAAACATGGAAAATTTGCAGGCCTTCAGAATGAGGTATAGATGGAATGAAAGGATGTAAACTGGCAGAATACAGGGCTGGACATCCTCCCCAAATTTGATCAGATCTTAGCACTAACATAATGTCCAAAGTCAAAAAGCTAGCTGGAAGAGAATGAAAAAACAAACAAGAACCTGATCATAAAGAGCAACGATGGTGCCAGGAAAGTTCAAGACATAAACACAAAATAAGAAAATGACTTGAAAACATCTACAAGCAAATACTCGAAGAAAAATGTTTACCAGATCCAGGCCCAATGAGAATTCCCAGAAGAGGTAAAGCGTTTTGTTTTGTTTTTAAAGAGCAGAAAAGATTTTTAAAACTAGATGAGAGCTATTGCAGAAAGCTATAAAAAGAGAATTAATGACTTGGTGATAGAGATATAAAACCTTATTAAAGTAAATAACTACTTGAAAGTTACAACTGGTCAACTGCAAGTTAATTACTCCATGAGACATCAAAGTCAAAAGTCTGGAAAAATAAAAGAATATATGAAATATCTCATAGGGAAAAACAACTGACCTGAAAAACAAATCAAGGAGAGAGAATTTGAGAATCCCTAAGCTATCTGAGAGCCAAGAACAAAAAAGGACCTAGACTTCATACGTATTTCAAGAAAATATAAAAGAAAACTTCCCAGGGGGCAGGTAGGTGGCTCAACGGATAAAGAGCCAGGCCTAGAGAGAGGAAGTCCTGGGTTCAAATCTGACCTCAGACACTTCCTAGCTATGTGACTCTGGGTAAGTCATTTAATCCCCATTGCCCAGCCCTTTACCACTCTTGTACCTTAGAATCAATACACAGTATTAATTCTAACACAGAAGGTAAAGGTTAAAAAAAGAAGAAAATTACCCATCTCTTTTAGAATGTGAGGACAAAGTAACAATAATAATAGCTAATATTTACATAGTATTTACTATGTGCCAAACTGTACTAAGGGCTTGATAATTATTCTCTCATTTTATCCTAACAACCATGGAGGTAGATGCTATTATTATCCCCATTTTATAGGTAAGGAATCTGAACCAAAAGAAATTAAGTGACTTGCCAAGTCATTACTCAGTCTACCTACCCAGCAAGTATAATCATACAAAGAGAAAAAAAATGGATCTTTAATGAAGACTCTTTAAGTGTTGACTCTTGTGTTGCAACACAAGCCTCAAATCTATGATTTTCAGATCTACCTCTCCTACCCTAACCTCTCTGTTGTCCTCTAATCTTGTACCCCCAAATACCTTTCACACATCTCACAATGGATGTCCAGAAAACATCTTAAATTTAATACATCCAAAACAAAATTCATGTTATCTTTCCCCCTAAACCTCCTCTCCTACCTTCCCTGTGACTATAAAGGGTAACACCGTGTTCCCAGTTCCTTAGGTTCACAACCAGAGTCATCCTGAATTCCTCACTCTCTCATTCCCTCATGTCTAAGCTATTGCCAAGGCCTATCCATCTCACCCATGTAACATCTCTCAATTATACCACCTTCTCACCTCTGGCAAGCTACCACCATCATGCAGGCTCTCATCACTTTTGCCTCCATTATTGCAACAGTCTGCCAGTCAGGTATGTCTGCCTCCAGGCTCTCCCCACTTTGATCCATCCTTTATTCAGACATCAAAGTGATTTTTCTAACCTGCAGGTAGGGTCATGTCACCTCCCTACTAGATAAAACTCCAGTGGCTTCCTTTAGCCTCCAGGATCAAATACAAAATGTTCTTTTTGGCATTCAAAGTCCTTTATAACGCTCCAGTCTTCTTACACCTTACTCCCCCATCACATATTCTTCTAACCAGTGAAACTGGCTTTTTGATTGTTCCATGAACAAGATACTCCATCTTTCAGCTCTGGGCATTCTCTCTGGCTGTCTGCCATGCCTGTTTCATCCTCACCTACTGATGTCCTGGGCTTCCTCTAAGTCACAACTAAAATCCCACCTTATACAGGAACCCCGTCTGAATTTCTCTTAATTCTGGTAGTGCTTTTCTTCTCTTATCTCCTATCTATCTTCAGTAGAGCTTATCTGTACCTCTTTAAGTGTTTGTTATCTCTTCCATTAGATTGTAAGCTCCTTGAAGGCAGGTATCCACAAAGTTTAGCCCAGTGCCTGGCACACAGTAGATTCTTAGTAAATGTTTATTTACTGACTCAGGTCATTTCCCCTCTCCCTCATTCAATAAGCTTCAGTACCTCCCTGTTACTACCAAATTTACTTATCAAAAATAAAATCCTCTGTTTATTTTTAAAGTCCCTTATAATCTGTATCCCTCCTACTGTTATGGTGGAAATATCTCCTCTTTGAATTTGTGTAGTGGGGTTACTATTGCCAGATACATATTTACAATGCAGAAATTATAGGTTAAAAGAAAACAGGTTTTATTATTATGCTCAAGCATAGGTTGAGGCCCCAAGGTAGTCTTTTTTCCTTTCAGTTTTGTGGGGAGCAAAAACATCTATTTTGCAAAAGCTAGGAGGCATGCTATACACTCAAAATAACAATAAACAACACTCAATTAACAATCTAAAGGATTTGTGTTTGCCTAGAAATAACCAGAAACAATTTTCTTTCAATTTAGTCCAATAGAAAAGTAGCTGAATTCAGTAGTATTGAGTGAAACCACGGGGAGCTCATGCCTTAATCACAAAAGTGGCTGGCTTTTTCCTGCATCCACAGAACCTGGTTCCAATAAGAAGAGTTCAGGAGATGAGAAATCAATGGCAGCTTCAGCCACAAAGTTCTAGAAATGACAGTTGGTAGACAGTTGGAGGGAGCTCAGGAATAGCCCACACCAAAGCCCCTTGGCTCTCTTAAATTCCTTATTTTTTGAGTTGGTCTACTGTTATAGGCGGCTAAGACCTTTTTAAATTTTCACTATGTCATTTCCACCTTTGGGTCATTTGAAAGTTTGATATATACACCATTTTTGTGTTTAGCCAGGTTATGGAGAAGAAGAATAAACAACCTAGAGCCAAAAATAGATCCCTGGGGCCCTCTACTAGAAACTTCCTTCCCAGATGACCTCAAACCAGTAAGGAATACTAGCAGGGTATTGCCATGCCCCACTCTACATACTATTGTAATAATTCACATCTCTCCATTTTGCCCACAAGAAAATGAGAGTTTTGGGTAAACTATATCTACAGCATCCCTCTGATCTACTAGTCACATCCTTGTCAAAAATAGGAAGTCAAGTTAGTCTGTGATGACCTGTTCTTGATGAAGTCATGAGCAGAAAGAATTTCTTTTAAACTCTTACCTTCAGTCTTAGAATCAATACTAAGTATTAGAAGAGGAGTAAGGGCTAGGAAATTGGGGTTAAGTGACTTGCCCGGTGTCACATAGCTAGGAAATGCCTGAGGTCACATTTGGACCCAAGACCTCTTGTCTTCAGGCCTGATGCTCCATCCACTGAACCATCTTGCTGCTCCAGATAGATTTTTTTTATGGAAGAGAATTATTCTGACAATCTACTGGGACTGGAGCACAGACAGCATTTGGAATGACAAGTCACTTATATTCTGCTTAACAGTCCTTGAACTGGCTTTGGCTTGGACCTTGTGGCCTATCAATCACTAATTAGTGAACATTACATACCTAGTGTGTACCAGGCACTAAGCTAAGCACTGGGGATATAAAAAGAGGCAAAAGGCAATTCCTACCCTCAAGGAGCTTACAATATTATTCTAAATCAAGGATTAAAAAAATATTTTTCTCCCAACTATGTATAAAAATAATTTTAACATTTTTAAATTTTCAGTTAAAAATTCCTCCTTTCCATCCTATCCTCCCTCAATTCTTGCCACCTCTCCTCATTTTCTAAAATGGTAATGTGATCTGATAAATATTTTACATATTTGTAATCATGTGAAACATTTTTTCACATTAGTCATTTTGTGGAGATCTCAAAAAAAAGAAAGAAAGTGAAATAGAGTATGTTTTAAAGATCCAAAAAGCACATTCAGTGTTACTTATACAAGGAGGTTCAATTTGAAGTGGCTCTTGAAGGAGAATCTTTTTGTATTGTGGACACTTTAGGCAATCTGGTGAAGCCGATGGAACCCTCCCAGGAACAATATTTTATAATGTATAAAATCTATGAGATTACAAAGGAAATCAAATATATTAGAATACAATTATAAAAAATTTTTAAAAGAAATTCAAGGATCCCAAGTTAAGAATTCCTGATCTAGAACAATTTCCTGCTTTACCTCTCACCTTTGATATACTCTGCCTGACTTTCTCCAGTCTGAAAAACTCCTAAGTAACTGGTGAGTAGAGTTATCATAAAGTGAGATGAAGATGACTGAATGGTACTTCTATAATAGTCTCTACTTACCCATACAAGAGAAATTAAAGTCAAAAAGAAGACAAGGAATTGCTAAAGCAACACTCCTACCCACCTCTACATGGAAGCTCTGCATTAAATTCTTGTTAAGGATAGCTGGAGTACAAATGATGATACATTCAAGATAGCAGCCTTGGGAATCCTGTATATGATTCACCTATTGTTCTCTTATAAATTGAACCTACACAAAATTTGTTCAGAAGCATAAACTAAGAGTGAAATGAGTACTCCAGGAACCTTATAAAAGCCTATACCCATTTCTGGGCCTCAGTTTCCTCATCTTATAAACTCATGTTATTCAACTTCATCTGGATCCTAAATGCAAGAAGGAAACTATTTTATTCTTCCCTAATTGATTTCTTAGCTCATTATCCACAAGTTTTTCCAAACTTTCTCTCTCTCAAATCTCCCACACCTAAATTATCCCTCCTCTCTCTCAGATGTGGAGCTCCCCTTTTTCTTTACTGAGAAAAGAGGCCAGTCAACATGAGTCTCCTTCCTTTCTCTTTATCACAAAACCCCTTGACAACATCTTCACTCTGATGTGGTAGTATTGTCTTTGCCAAGACCAACTCCTCTATATATGTACTTATCCCATTCCTTATCTATTCTCCAGCAGGTTACAATCTCAATTGTGCCTCCCCCTTCAACCTCTCCCTGTCTACTAATTCTTCTCCTACTGCCTTCAATATGCCCAAGTCTCTCACCTACTTAAAAAAAAACAACTATCATTGGACTATACCTTAACCTTGGGCTTATTAGCCTATATTTCTCCCCTCCTTTCTCTGACAAACTTTTTGAAAAACCTTTCTACTCTCTACCTCCATTTCATTCTTTCATTCACTCCTGAACCTCTTGCAATCTGGCTTCTGGCCTCATCACTTCACTGGAACTGCTCTATCCAAAGTTATCAATGACCTTTAGATAGCCAAATCTAATAGGCTTTTCTAAGACCTCATCCTTCATTTCTCTAGTGCTTTGACACAGCTGATCACCTTCTCCTCCTTAATGCAGAAACTGAGACATATAACTGGCTTTTCGACACCATTTTTGACATCTTTCTTTACTGGTTCTCCTTGACAACTTTGTTTCATTCTACTATTTTCCAGCCTCATTAGTCATTAAACCCTCTTCTGTGCTCCACCTAATCTGTTCCTTATGCATGACCTCTCATTTCCCATGCTTTGCATTGGATGTCCTCCATTCCTGGAATGGATTCCTTCTTCACATCTACTTTAAGAAAATGTTCGAGATGCACCATAAATGAGCATCTAGGTGGCTCAGTGGATAGAGAGCCAAGCCTGGAGATGGGCAATCTGGATTTAAATGTGGCCTGGAGCAAGTCTCTTAACCTCTATTGACTAGCCTTTACCACTCTTTTGCTTTGGAACCAATCACTGATTCTACAATGTTAAGTAAGGTTAAAAAAAAAAGATACACCGTAAGCACCAATTTCTACATGGAAACTTTCCTGAGCTCCCCATCTGACTTCCTGAGCCCTCCCTCTCAAACTACATTGTATTTATTTCATATTCGGAAAAATTACCCATGTCCTTATTTTCTCTCTGTGAGGAAGAGATTGTTTGATTTGTGGTATTTCTATCCTTAGTGCTGGGAAGTAGAAGATGCTTAATAAAAACTTTCATTGACTCACTGATTGTTTTATAGAGATCACTGGAATAGAAAATAGTAACAGTAAGTGCTCCCTCATTCACGCATAGCTGGAAGACACTTTAGAGTCCATCTGGTTCAACCCCTTCCTTGAATGGAGAAAGAAACTGAGGTTCAGGGAAGCTCAAGGACTTGGTGGTGGTCTCGGGGGCAGGAAGTTGAAGTCAGCCGCGTCCTGGGACCTGTTAGAGATGTAGGCTTTCCATTCATTCATTCATTCCTCATACCTAGAAGAGGGGCTGGCACTGCCCTCGCGGCCCATCCAGGCGGAAGCCCTGTCCAAGGTGCTAACAGGTAACCGGCCCGGCCGAGAGGGGATGCTCGGGCACCCGGGCCTGGGCTCCCCTTCCTCGGCCCTTCCCCAGCCCCGCCCCCGCTGCCCAGCCCGAAGGCGTGGCCAGGCAGCTCGGGAAGGCACAGCAGCCGAGTGAGTCTTCCCGCCGGCAGGGGGCCCCCAGCCGCGCCCGCCGCCCCGGAACGCCCGCCCGCCCGGGCTCCTCCGCTCCTTGCCCGCTTCCTCCCGGCCGCGCGGGGGCGGCGGCGGAGGTGGCAGCGGTGGCGGGCGCGTTGGCCCCACGGTCGCGATTCCCGTGTCGCTGAGGCCCCGGGGGCCGCCCGCGCCGCCGGCCGCCATGCCGCTGGGCCTGAAGCCCACGTGCAGCGTATGCCGGACTACGTCGTCATCCATGTGGAAGAAGGGCGCGCAGGGCGAGATCCTCTGCAACCACTGCACGGGCCGCGGCGGGGGCGCGGGCGTGGGCGCGGCGGGCGTAGGCGCGGCGGGCGGGGCCGCGGGCACGGCGGGCGGCGGGGGCACGCCCGGCGCGGGAGCGGGCACGGCGGGCGGCGGGGGCGCTCCCGGCGGCGGCCACGGCGGGCCGGGCTCCGGCTTCGCCGGCACCTCGGCAGCGGCCTCTCATCAGAGCAATGGCGGCGGGGGCGGCGGGGGCGGCAAGCAGGTGAGCGGCGGTACGGGTCCGGGGGCGGGGCCTGGGCCTGGGGGCGGGTCCGGGGGCGGGGCGGCAGGTCCGAGGCGCGCCCCGGGGCCCGGCCCCCGCCTGCTAACGGCGGCCGCTCGCGCCGGCTCCTTGATGTGTCCGCGGCAGAGCAAGCAGGAGATACACCGGCGCTCGGCGCGCCTGCGGAATACCAAGTACAAGTCGGCCCCGGCGGCCGAGAAGAAGGTGTCCACCAAGGGCAAGGGCCGCAGGCACATCTTTAAGCTGAAGAACGTGAGTGACCAGTGGGGGCTAAGGGGGCGGGGAATCTGACGTCTGCAGGCACGTAGCTGTGTGTGCACGTAGGTGGGTCTGACTTGTACGTAAGAGTCCGTCCTGGGGTATGTATCTGTAAAGTAGCTGTGCCTATACCCTGGGAGCTATTGTTCTGCCTCGGCATCCTACTGACTCCACTGGAGTTTTTCTCCTCAAACGCCGGAGTAGTGCATTATTTCTTTCTCTAGATCATTTGACCGATGAAGAAAACGAGGCAAACAGGGTTAAATGATTTGTCCAGGGTCACACAGCAAGGGAGTGGCTGAAATTGAATTTGAACTCAGGAAGATGATCTTGCTGACTCCAGGCTCAGCACCCCATCCACTGCATCACCCAGCTGTATGGGTATAGATCTATTTCTGTGGTTCTGACGTGTGCATATGTGGCTATGGGTGTGGACACAAACAGATATATAAATCCCTACACAAAGAAAAATAGCGATCTAGTCATATCTGTATTGTTTATAATAATTACACTAATATAGCAATTTAAATATATTATCTATACATAGATGTGTGTATATGCATCTATACACACACATCTATACATAGCCATGTGTGCATATATATACATCTAGATGGACAGACAGACAGGAACTGTGCTAAGTGCTTTACAAATATTTTCTCATTTGATCCTCACAACAACCCTGGGAAATAGATGCTATGATTATCCTCATTTTGCAGATGAGGAAACAGAGGTTGGAAAAGCTTAAGTGAACACTACTGTTGCTACTTCTACTACCACCACTGTCAATCAGGGACTCTTCCTAGATCTCTGATGGTTCTTGAGGAGTTAGAGGTTTTATGTAAAAGATTCTGAACTTGCAAGGATCCTTAGGTTCAAGTCTTACTTCTGAATATCCTGGCTGTGTGAACTTGGACAAGTCACTTTTCTTTGTAGCACCTCAGATAATTCTTAGGGTGCAGAATGGTTGTAGATCTGTATTTGTAGAAGTCAGGGGAGGTAGTTTTTGCCTGACAACTCTACCAAAACCCCAACTTTTTAAAGTCTTGTATTTAATTTCTATGGCTAAAAAAATGTACATGGCACCTTTCTAGGAAACAGGGTCAGTGATGTTGCTTTCTTTTTTTTAGCCTATCAAAGCTCCTGAAGCAGTTTCCACTATCATTACTGCAGAATCAATATTTCACAAGGTAAACATGAATTCTTACTATATGAAGGCTTCAGTCTTTAATATGCTTTAAAACTCTGCATTGTAAGATGTTTAAAAGTAGAACAATTATTTTCCCCTCTGATCTTTCTAATATGATGATCCCTTCTCTACAAAGGTGATTCTGAGTTGAGGGCACCCATTTCCAGACCTAGTGTTGAGGGAAGCAGGGAAAGAGAAGTTTTTGAGAAGATTTAGATATGGAAGCATATTTGTTAACTGTAGGAGACATTTGTGGGTGTCCACTTAAAGAGGCAAATGTGTATTTCAAGACATGTCACAAGAGAGGTTGGTGATCAGAAGTAGAAGAAGCCAAGTCAGGCCAGAGGTGCAGATGTCAGGATGGTGTGTCATCCACTAAGCCAACAGTGCCCAGACCAGAAGAGTGTTTTCAGGGCCCCACAGAGCATGACGAATCCCAGACATAGCCTTTCACAATCACATGATGTGAGACTCAAAAGGATCCTCAGGATCACTTAAGACAACCCTCCTTATTTCAGTAGATAAGGTGACCAAGTCAGTGACCCTGAGCTTAGTGCTCTTGTCACATTTCCTTGGTATCAGTGTACAAGAAACCTGATGTATGAAGGGCTGAGGCACACCAGTGCTCCAACTTCAGTTCCTTTTCAATGGAGCATTTCATTTATATACACTTCTCTACCTCCACCTTTCTGAAATAGGATATCTGTTGTTCCAGTGGCAGTGGATTTTATCTGGTAGGAAATAACTATTAATTAGCTAATTATAAAAATAGTGAACTTTCCTTTCTGGAACATTAAAAAGTTGATACATTGACTCCATGGTACTGCCAAGAAACTAATTGAATTTTGTGTTTAGAGGAGCCTTCCATTAAGATCACTAAGAATTGCCATTATAATGTGGCTCTAATTTTAAACTGGTTGGTTAATAGTATTTGATTGATAGAAAAGCTTAATACAAATTTAAGATGGAGCAAATCCTTAATAAAATTTCTAAGCAAAATATGCTTCCTTTTGACTTGGTTTTTAAGATTTTCGATAGCCCTACTGAGAAGAAAAACATGATTTCGCAGGAGGTGATCACCATTTCAAAATAACACAAAAAGGTATAATAGGCCAGTGAAAATTATATCAACAATACCTAGCATTTTTGTAGTGGCTGTGTGATACTGCTTTATAATATTATTTTATTTAATCCTCACAACAACCCTGGGAGGTAGGTGCTATTATCCCCATTTTGTACATGAGGAAACTGAGACAGAGAGGGTAGATGACTTGCTCAGGATCATACAGTTGGTAAGTGTATGAGGCTAGATTTGAACTTGGGTCTTTCTGACTCCAGACCCAGTGCTCTATCTAATTTGCCACCAGTTAACTCCAGGACAGTGGGCTTCAGCCTCTGTTCCTGACCATTTGAGTTCCTCATAGCTTTTAGGGCACATAGTTTTCCTCTGCCTAACCAGGAATGGTGATACTTCACAGTGTAATTGTGATACAAAGTAAAAGCATGAAAGCTCTTTGAAAAATTAAAAGACTCCAAAAATGCAAGTTCTTGTTGATAGTGATGTTGTCTTGACCACTGGAGTCTTCCTGGTTTGATGTCCCAGCAGACCCTGGCTGACCAACCCTAAAAAGACTGGCATAATCTCAGTTAGGAGAGTCCTATGAGGACAGCCAAGGCTTCTGTGCACAGCCATCCCATACTCTGCTAGAGAGATTCCCACAAAGGAAAGCACTTCTGGGTGGTTCCCATCCTGGAGGAAAGTTTGTCCCTTGGTCATGCCAGAATGGGCCGCCTTTGCCTGCTCCACAGCAGGCCCTTCTCATACTTGAAGATGGCCATCGGTTTCTCCCCACTGAGGTCAGAGCTGCCCTCTGTTCATTTTCAAGAGGAGTATCTATTTGACCTTTGCAGGGAGTGTACTATCAGATCGGAGATGTTGTTTCTGTAGTTGATGAACAAGATGGAAAAACATACTACGCGCAGATAAGGGGCTTTATCCAGGACCAGTACTGTGAGAAGAGTGCGGCACTAACTTGGCTCATCCCCACATTGGCCAGCCCCAAAGACCAGTTTGACCCAGCGTCTTATATCATAGGTGAGTCCGTCGGAAGGTCCGAGGGCCTGAGGGGTTCAGGATTGGTTCTGTTGTGAGAGCATTGTGAACCTGACCGATGTATCCACGTTCTGCAACAAGCACGAGTCTGAGCCCCTGGAAGAGGAGCTGGCCGCTTCACAGTTTGAGTGCCCAGAAGCAGCAGGGTTTAAGACAGCTGCCCAGGGGTGCGCCAGGTTCTCAGAGTAGCGTAAGTGGCATCTTTCCGTTTCACAAAGCATCTGTGAAGAAACGCAAGGATGCCGCTTTTTAGTGTCCCCCAGATTCACTCTGACTCTTGCTGCCCCTTCTTCTGTGAAAGGGATTTAGTCTTCATTCTTTTTCATTCCATGTAAAATCAGGGAACCTTTGCTCCCTTGCCATATAGCATACCACATACAGCATGGGGCCTTGGGAAGGAATACTGGCTAGCTTACCTAGAAGCAGCAGTATGAAGCTGGAAACTAGGAACTTTGATTGTTGGAGTGGCCTCACATCATGTTTGTAAGTGTAATTTTCCTGGTTCTTATAGGACCAGAAGAAGACCTTCCAAGGAAGATGGAATATTTGGAATTTGTTTGCCATGCACCTTCAGAATATTTCAAGTCTCGATCCTCACCATTCCCCACTGTTCCCACTAGACCAGAGAAAGGGTACATATGGACTCATGTTGGACCCACTCCTGCCATTACCATTAAGGAAACAGTTGCCAACAACTTGTAGTCTAGGATTATTTTTTAAGACTCTGTTTTCCTATGTCTTCTATGCACACCATTACAAGATGTCCTGTAATATATTTACTGGAATTGTTGGCTAGCTGAAGAAATAACTTTTAAAAAATCTTTTATTATTATTACAAATAGGTAAATAGTATCTTCTTGGACAGAGTTAGCTTTTTCTTCCCTCATTTTTAACCAATCATTTTTTAGAATCATTCTAAAGAGGTACCTCTATAGAATAGGATAGGAGAGCCTTTCCTAAGCTAGGATCTCCTGCAGTGGAAGAAGTTTCTGATAAAGGAAGCCCTACTTTTCGCCAGGACCTATTCCTGCCATCAGTGTGATGATGGAGGTGCTAGCTTCCAATCCCAAAGTGCTGCGTACATGATGCTCTGGCCTTGGACCCCAGTCTTAGCCTTAGGATGACTGATATGTGATAAAAAAAAATATATATAGAAAATTCTACTAAACATCTTGTTATACTTAAAATAGTGAGACTGCGCCATGCCTGTGAGGTGAACATATTTACACAGATTAAGTAGGAAATCGTGCAGTGACATACATCAAGTATGTGCTACGGAATTATAAATAGGACCTCACCTCACACGGTGGCTAGTCACAGTGGAAGGGCTCTGGCACAGTAGCCAGGCACACTGGATATTTTGATAAAAGCTTAACAACCAGGTTTGAGCCGATGATACCTTTCTTTGCGTATTCCAGTCAACCCTGGCTATTCCTTCAAGGGCTCCAGGAGGGCTTCCGTTGGCTCACTGTGGACAGTAGTTTCTCCCACTGAGAAACATGTTAAGGATGACCCTGTTCCCTACCTCTTTGGCATGGTCCAAGCTGCTGCTCATTATCAGGTCAGACCAGAGGCTGTCAGCGCACTGTCTAATGACCAAATCCTAAGCAGAGCACAACCTTCTCAAAAAGGCTCTTAGAACGTTTCTCATGGACATGGGAGCTGGGTCAGAGCAGGGTGGGCTGAGCCTCAGGACCGGAGGCTGCCTGTGCCCACCTGCCAGGAGGGCCTGTCCTTGGGCCCCGATGGAAACTGCTGACTTGTTGAGAGAAAACTCCAAGTGAAATTTCATCCCCATGGTTTTAAAATATAAAAGTTTTACTGTATCCCTTTGTCTTTGTCCCTTTCCTGTACACACTTAGGCTTGTATCTGGCAGAAATGACTATCATTTGAGTCTTACAATTTATTGTATTTAGTATTTATGTCTTCCCCAAGAGTAGTTGTGAGTCATTGTAAATATCATCATTGTAAATAATTGACATATGCTAATGCCTAAAACTTTTGGATTAAAATATATTTTTCAAAGCTGCTTTGTATTTATTTCATTTACATTTTTAATGCAGAGATCGCTAAATGAGCAAGCCAGCAGTTTCCCAGCCCTCTTCCTTTAAGCCTCTCCTGATGTAAAGATTAAAATTTAGGGGAGTCGGGGAGACTGAGGCATCTGAGGCAGAAATTAGTTTCTCTCTGCAAGGAGTATTATATTTTTTAGAGGTTTATTAAAAGTTAAAGATTAAAGAATATACAAGTAAGAAACATGTGCCTAGGCCAGAGGCCTAGACAAAATAACCTCACATCACGCAAGAGACAAGCCTGCTCCAAACGGAAGTCCAAAAAGCGCCAAGAGCCCTCAAAAGCCTTTGAATCAGCTTAAATGCCTTCTCAATCTCGGCCCAGGTGAGATTACAAGGCATTCTGGGGAAGTGGAGCAAAGGCTCATGGGGATTGTAGTCCTGTATTCGAGTCTATTTTTTACACTGATTTGGATTATAGTCAGCACCACACTTGGGTGTTCCAACTCTGAACCTCCATTTCTAACTCTGCTGCCTGCCCTTCAGCCATGCTTCTCATCCTCCTCCTCCTCCTCCTCCTCCTCCCCTCCCTGGGCTGGGTGACTGCTCCAGTGCCTTTCTCTCCAAGAACCAGGCCTCCACATCACTTCCTGACTATTTCAGTCAGTCAAGCAGCAGGTGCTCTTAGGTGCCCACCTCGTGCCAGACACTGAGTGGGGATTCAGTAGAGAGAACAGAACAATCCTGGATGTAAAAGGAGTTAACATGCTAGTGGGAGTGAAGACAAGAACCCATACAAATAGGTCCTGTGTAAATATAGAATCAGTCTGTACTAAGGACCTCCTTGCTGCCAGGCTCTGTGCTGTTGGAGAAAGGCAGCCCCTGCTTAGGGAGCTGACATTCTCCTGGGGAAAGCAGCTCACCCTCAACATGGATTGGAGAGGGGTAGGGTCCTGGCCCTGGGCCTTCACAGGCTGCTCCAGAGATGACGCAGGCTTGACGGGAATCCCCAGGGGAGCTTAAGAAGGAAGCTCTAGCAGGTGGGGGGATCTGGAAAGGCTTTGGGCAGAGGGCAAGGCGTGAGCTACATCAGTATTAAGGGAGGAAAGGAGGAGATGGCATGGCCACTGCAAAGGTGCAGAGTTGTGTGTGAGGACTAAAGATGTCACTTTGGCTAGATTGCTGATGTAAAGTGGTTAGCGCCAGGTGTTATAAGTCTTTGAAAAGTAAAGGGCAGCTGAGTGGCACAATGGAAAGAGTGGCAGTTCTGAAATCAGGAGGTTCTGGGTTCAAATGTGACCTCAGATACTTCCAGCTGTGACCCTGGGCAAATCATAACCCCATTCACCTAGCCCTAAAGTTGTTACTAAGATAGAAGGTAAGGATTAAAAAAGAAAAAGAAATGGGAGCTGCTCTATTTTATCCTAGAGGATATAGAAAGCACTGGGGTTGGTTGACTTGCCAGGAATGTGTATAATAACCTAGAGAGGTTAAGAGACCTTGGGGCAAGGAGACCAGGTAGGAAGCTGTCTAAGTGAAGTGATGGGAGTCTCCAAAAGGTGGTTGCTGGTAAGTGGAAAGAAGTATTGGTTTCAAGAAATGCTATGGGGAGGAAATCAAGATTTGGCAAATGGTGAAATATGTGGAAATGGAAAAGGATGAGGACTGAGGCCACCAGATAGAAGAATTAAGAGATCACCAGTCACTTTGGAGAGAATAGTCTTGGCAGACTGATCAGAAGCCAGATTACAGAGGAATAAAGGAGAGGAAATGAAAGTAGAGAGTGTAGACAGCAACAGATAAACCTCTGCTTAATCTGATTTTAGAAAAGAAGAAAACCGAATTACCAGTATCAAAATAAGAAAGGAATTAAAGCAATCATAGAAGTTATTTTGCCCAACCACATGCCAATAAAACTGAAATAGATGAATACTTACAAATAAACTACCCAGATTAACAAAAGAGGGAACAATACCTAAACAATTCCCTCACAGAAAAAGACATTGAATAAAACCACCAAAGAACTCCCTAAGATCAAGGCCCCAGAGCATGATGGATTCACAAGTGAATTCTACCAAACATTCAAAAAACAACTAAACTTGTAGAAGGGCAAAGCCTGAGACTATTAAGCACAATCCTGAGCCATAAAGCAGCCGAAATCTGTCATGTATCTCAACTTTTCACCCCAAGGTCTGTAGCCACAAACTGCCCCCTCCATTTTGCCCTGCAAAATCATTGATATATGCATTTTCCTTGGGAATCTAATATGTTGATTAATTATAGAAACCATTGTGTAGACTCAATGAAGTGAACAAGATTACACTGTATCACTTTACCAATTATTTATTTTACCATGGATGTGAAAATCTTGTGCTGAAGCCCCAGCTTGCTTTCTCTCCTTATAAAAACAGATGTAACTTTCAATACATTTGCCTAGATAAGCTACCAGCCATCTCCATCCTCCCATCCGCCACCTTGTTGTCTCATTTCCCTTGCCCTTTCTTGGGGACCCTCAAATAATTTGGCAAGGAGGACTTGTCAGGTGGCATCCAAATAATAGGGAACTCCAGGAGGCACATCAAGGAGTTATGGGTAAGGGAAAACTTCCCCCTACTCCCAAGGCAGAGGGTATGACTTATAGAGCAGGAAGGGAAAAGTCAGGAGCAAAATACAGGGGACAAGCCAGTTCTTAAATCTAAAGCTGTCTGTTCTTCTTTTAGAAGCATCTATTTTAAGAGGACAAAACCCTTTCCTTACCACCACCCCCAAGAAGAGGCTAGCTATTGCACATTCTTTTGTGCAAACAAACAAAAAAAACGTTCTACAGTTTTTGGAACAGTTCCATTTAGTAATAGCTCCAGAGGAAATGTAGCTGGCTGATCCTTCTATATAATTCAAGGAGCCAAAATCAAACCACCACGGATTGCCATTAGGTCAGAACATTTAAAAAACTCTAACAATTTTCAAAAATGTGCTAAGAGATATAGTTGAGATCATCCCTTACTGGTTTCATAGGCTAGATATTTCTCTCCCCATTGCCCTTTTGATTTTACCAACAGTATATATATATATATATATATATATATATATACACACACACACACATATATATATATATATATATATATATATATATATATAATCCTATTTCTCCAGCAACGTGGCATGCATGGAAATTATTCAGGCAGGTATTAGACACACTTTGTAGTAATAATCAGGAACCTGTATCCTTTTTAGACAATTCTCCAAGAATTTATCCTTCTTTTCTTGTTCCACCTCTTCTTCCCCTTTTCAATGCTGCAAAAACCCCTCAGTTTCTCAAAAGAAAGTGTGCATGTTTTAGGAAGTAAACTAGATTGACAACTCCAAAGAGAAGCAGAACTTGGTTTTATACCCTCTGGAGATCTAGGAACGGCAAGCCTGCATAGACAAACTGCAAGCAGGCTGCAGAGAGGTTTGCAGCCAGCCTCAGGGGTATCAGGGAGCTGTCAACTATAACATTTACAAAGGAAAGGGTCAAAAGAAAAGCTGGGTTTTCTGAAAGAGAACTGTAATACAATGGGAGAAACTTCTAAAACAGGGATCCCCAAACTTTCTACACAGGGGGCCGGTTCACTTTCCCTCAGACCACTGGAGGGCAGGACTATAAAAAAAAAAATTAACAAATCTATATGCCACTGTCTGGGATAGCGGAGGCTGCAGCGCCAGCTGGGATGGGCCTGTCACACCTTGCACAGGCCAATCACTGCCACCACTAAACCGGGCAGCAGGATACACAGTGTGGAATCCCTACCCCCACCTCCACCCCCAGATTGCCACTCACCATGCTGACATCTTCCATTGTGCTTCCATAATCCTTTGTGGGGAGCCTCCTTCTTGTTGAATTACAGAATAAGACAAAGGATTATGTCACCAGAAGTAGTACCATACATGAGTGACACCACACTTTGAGGCGCCGCCACATACAGTACTCCAGACACTGACCACCAATGAAAGAGGTGCCCCTTCCGGAAGTGTGGTGGGTCGGATAAATGGCCTTGGGGGGCCACATGTGGCCCCCAGGCTGTAGTTTGGGGACCCCTGTTCTAAAACAAATGAAGGCACTCAACATTTTGACTATGTCCCCGGATCCCACCCATACCAGGGTCCCCAAACAGTTTAAGGTCTATAGTTCAACCCAAAACAGGTGTTTCTGGCACTGGGGTTTCTCAAAGGGCAGAGGTAAAACTGAGGCATCCAGATTTCACGTTGACATGCATTTAAATACAATTTGTTAGAATGTAATTATGTATAAAAACAAAGTATGCATGCAGTTAATACTGAACAGAAAACTTATTTTTCACCTGAATTGGATAAGGCTAGAAGTACAAATGTGATATGCAAACGGTATATGTGAATAATGCAACTGACAAGAAAAATCTGACCAGTCCACAAAGAACCAAATAGGACATGGAAGAAGAACTATTGATTATATGCAATTAAGTGTAGTTACCTCTCCTCTGTGGTTAGAAGACTAAAGAGGAGAAGCCAGATGAGCTAGGAATAATAAAGAAATTGATAAAGAGTGAAAAATTGAAATGACTTGTCCCAAAACACATAAATAGCAAAATAGGAGAGTTGGTTCTTTTGATTCCAAAGTACTACACTTTCCCCTAGCATTATGGTTTGGTTTCATATGTTCATGTGTATGTTTATTCAAGAAGATGCAATGTGATTGCTTTATTAGTGTGATCCCTTCATTGCACTGAAGAGAGAGGCATGTACATGCTATGTGTGAATGTTGGACACACACATGGCTTTTTGTTCAGATTCCCCAGGACTATAAAATATATATAGTAAGAAAAGTAATTTAAAATTGAAAATGGCTTATATTTTTAAACATTTTCTCAGTTTTCTTCTGTATTTAATCATGTCAAATGTATATGAATAGCAATAAGCAAGCATTCCTTTATGAAAATTAAATGTGAAAATATACATGTTCAGTTACTTTTAATAAGCAAAAAAAGGAGTGAAAAATCTAGTGCAAAATAGATACAGCAAATTAATATTATTGGTGGAATTTAATCAATTATGTAGAAATATCTGAGGTATCCATTTGAAAATTCCAAAGTTTCCAATTAATATCCATTGAGAATAATTTAATATCAAGATTAAAACATGACTAGGATATGAGACCAAGCTAAATCATAAGCAAGATTCATTTTAGATAATATTGCTAAAGACTTGGAACTTCCTACAAACTTATTAACCCCTTCCCCACAATAAACAGAAATTTTAAACCTAAGGTGTTAGCAGTTTCATTAAATTTTGATCTATTATAAAAGATAATATTGCAACCAAAGCCAAAAGTAAACATATTTTAAATGGTGTATGTATATATATTTAAGATAAATTACATATAAACAATAACAATGGAATAAACTACTCAAATACTTATATGGAAATACCAGAAATGAAAGATTATAAATTTTATGGGGAAAAAATCTAGAATGTGTCTTTATACCAAATGCAAATTGTACAGGAAGCATTTCCAAATTTTTAAACAAACAAAGCAGATTCATAAACTATTCCAATTTTAGACCCCTGAGGCTCTGATTAATCTCCAATTATCATGTCACAAGTATAGATAGATACTTAAAAAAGAAACATCTTTAGATTAAGGGTTTAGATTTTTGACTGAATTTACTGAGTGTTGCCAAAATATGTACTTTGTGCAAGCATGATTCTGCTAAAACTGAAAATATGGGTTTAAATAGTTTAGAAGCATATGTTTAGAAGCAATTTGTTAGAATTTGATCATGTTTATTTGCAATGACATGTGATTTGTACTGTAAACTAAAAGTTGGAAGTAAATTGGTTATAACAAAGTTCAAAAGATAATATGTTATCTATGAGGATAATGTTGGCTCTCTTCCAAGTCACTAACAAAAGCAGAAAAATTGATTCTTTGTAAACATTTAGAGATTAGGCAAGTTGATTTGTAGTAAGGTAGAAGTTAAAGAGAAGATATCTTCTTTGTAAGTAGTGAGAAACCAGTGGAGGAGTAAATAGGTCAAACAAAGGTTTGTTTGGATCATGGAAATTTTAAGAACACAATTGGGTTATTAAGAATAATTCTCTCTAAGCTGTAATAGGTGAGACTTGTCATGTCCTTGTGACAAACCCCTACTAAGGGCACAAACAGCAAATTCTAAGAAGAGTGAAAGTTCTAACTTCCATTTCCCAAAGTAAATTAGTAATTAAAGGATAGAGCCTAGCAACCCCCGCCCCCCCCAGCTCCTGTTTTACCAGCCAAGAGTGAAAAGTTTGTTATGAATGTTTTGCAACTAAGAGAAAACAAGCATTTTCCTCTACTATCATTGTAGAAACAACTGGAAGTCTGGAGCCACCATTAATCAAGATAATGTTAGTGGAAATTTAATTCCCAGAAAAATTATTAACTCTTAGGGGCAGCTAGGTGGCTCAGTGGATTGAGAGCCAGGCCTAGAAATGGGAGGTCCTAGGTTCAAATGTGGCCTCAGACACTTCCTAGCTGTGTGACCCTGGGCAAGTCACTTAACCCCCATTGCCTAGCCCTTACCACTCTCCTGCTTGGAGTCAATACATAGTAATATACATATATAATACATATTGATTCCAAGATGGAAGGTAAGAGTTTAAAAAAAAATTTATTAACTCTTTTTTTGTATGAATTGGAAAGAATTGTCAGATAGTTTGAGGATTTTCAGTGAGTATTGAAACTCAGAAAAAGACTGGAAAATTATTGGAAAGAAAACTTGATAATCATTCTCTGAAAAAAAAAACAACCCAAAAAACCCTTGCACATTTTCCTTTAGCTGTAATTTTTGGTCTGTGTCAGCAGTCACTAACTGCAAAACAACAACAAGAAAAGCTCATTCAAGTTAGGGGGTTTCTAAACAATGGAATTGGATTACTGAGAATGCACAAATCTGTTCATAATATGGCAATGATTTCCAATAATTGGTAAAAGAGAAGAGAATCGAGTAAAAGCTGTGAAATCAAATCTCTTCACTGTGTATGTAAGTCCTGGACATTTTTCAGCTGCACGCTACAATTGGTGAGCTTTGCTGTTTGAGGTAAAAGCCTTTGGGATTGCAACTAATATTATTTTTGAGTTTTAAACTCAAGTATGGTTGTCTGATGAACCATTGAACAATATCCACCATTCAAGAGGAAAGTCAAGGTACTGTGAAGTACAATTGTTACTGCATGACTAATAACTCTAACACTTACCTGAAGTCAAACATTGTTTTAATGAGCTTTCCCTGCTTTTTCCTTTCAAAGCAAATTTCTATAATCAAAGTAAGGTGAGCTGGTAATGAAATCCCAGAAATTTGAAGATGCATAGCAATCAAATATGCTCCACTACCCACCTAAGAAACTCTACCCCACTCAAAATTTTTGTTTGAGGGAGAGTATAATGAGTCTCTTCTTGTAAGTTAATTCATTTGGGCAATCACTGAACATGAGCCAGAGAAACCTATAAGAATGTGAAACTCTTCACCCAATTCCCACCTTGTACAATTACCTCAGTAGCTAATTCAACTGTCCATAAGACTCTCCAAATTGAGGTCCTTTAGACATCACCAATAGCAATCCCTGTGGGTGGAGACTGGACCATCAGCAGGAAGCAGTCTGATGAGCCAAGAACATCGCTCATAGCCCTTTAAACAAATAGCCCAATCAAAAAAAAAAATCAACTGGACTGTAAAAACAAAAAAGGGGAATACCAAATGATATTTGAAAGGAACATCACCCGACCCAATCTATCCCAAACCTATCAGTCTTTTACAGAATTATAACATGGGGGTCGAGGTTTTGATTTTATTTACACAGGAAATGAACAGGCCATGATCCACACACATGATCCACATCAAGCCAGAGCAGCACACAGACCCAGCAGAGGACTCTCGAGAACAATGGAGTATTGAGAACACAAATGACCACAAAGGATCGAAGCCATGAAACCCATAACGTGGGGACAAGCCAAAAGACCTATTCATATGGAAGAGCAATTCCTGGAGGTAGAGAGCCTCTCCAGGACTGGTCAGTCACTTCTCCAAAAAGCATTTACCCAAACTCATGTTAATAAGTGACAGCCTCACCTTTTGTTTTAACCCAGCCCAGCTATTCAAGGGAGCCCCATCCATTACATCTGTAAATGATCAGGTGGTTCCCCTCCCACAACCCCTTTTCTTGTCTTTCTTCTAGTACACTCTCCAGGTACCTGGTATTCAGACCCAAATATCTATACCCTGCTTCCACCTCAGAAAGCAAAAACTGAAACAAAGCATTGAAGCATTGAAACCCCATCCCTCTCGCCCTGCAAAATCACTGATATATGCATTTTCCTTGGGAATCTAAGACATGTTGATTAATTATCTAATAGAAACCATTGTGTAGAGATTATAGTATTATGTCATAAGAATAATAATAACTACAATTAGGTGGGTTTTATACCAAAAATGCAGAGATGGTTCAATATTAGAAAAAATCAGCATAATTAACCATATCAATAGCAAAACCAACAGAAACCAGCTGATTATTCAATAAATACAGAAAAAGCATTTAACAAAATAAAACATCCATTCATTATAAAATCATTATGTTTACAATAATCTGGAGACTATGTTAATTTATAAGTATTAGTAAAGGTTAGAGAAAAAGATCACATGATCACTCAACTGCCCAAATGCCTAGCTGCTTTTTATATACTGCTTCTGCTCCTCCCTAGCAGTTTGACCACAAGCAGCTACAAGATAAGCCAGTGTGTGCCAAGGGTTAAATGCTCTAAAGAAGAGAGAAATCAATAAGTGTTCAGGAAGAGAGAGCAGCACTTCCTCTGTCCCCTCTCTAATGAAGCCAGTTTTTGCCACTCCTCCTGGGACTCTGTTTGGACAGGCTTAACCTCAGTCCAAGTCTGAGCCCTGACTTTTTACCATGCCATCCAATATGGGCACTTCCATTTGCCAGGGTACCACATCAGATAGCCATACACACCTCTGGGGCTGTTGAGGCTGATACTGATCAAAGTGGGGTTTAAAAAAGAATAAGGGAGTATAACTTATATTAAATTGATATAAATAGAAAAATGAGATTAATGGAACCTTCCCTAAATAATAAATGGCATCTATCCAAAACCATTAGCAAATATCTGTAATTGGGATAAACTAAAACCCTTTCCAATGAAATCAGTAGTAAACAGCAAGGATGCCCATTATCACCTCTATTATTTAATATTGCAGTAGAAACGCTCATATAACAAGATCAGAAAAAGAAATGAAAGGGATTAGAATAGGCAATGAAGAAACAAAGTTATCCCTCTTTGTAGATAATATAGTATACCTAGGGAGTCCTAGAGAATTCAACAAAAAAACCCAAACTAATAGAAATAGTAAACAATTTTAGCAAAGTTGCAGGATACAAAATAAACCCATATAAATCATCAGCATTTCCATTTACCACCAACAAAGTCTAATAGCAAGAGAATGAAAAGGAAATTTTATTCAAATATAAAATATACCTGGGGGTATACCTACCAAAACAAACCCAAAAACTATATGAACAAAATTGCAAAACACTTCATGCAAAAAGAGTCAGACCTAAACAATTGGAAAAGCATTAATTGCTCATGGATAGGCTGAGCCAATATAATAAAAACAACCATCCTAACTAAATTCATTTACCTTTTCAGATAGTATAGACAGCATTCTTGAGTTTAGCTGAGAAGGGGAGAAGAGATAGAGGATGAGGAAATGGTGAGGGCCAGTGAAGGATTTTTTAAGCATGAGGGAGATGAATCTTTTTAAAGGCAAAAGAGAAGGAACTAATAGATAAGAAATAGATTAGAATAAGAGGAGGGATTGTTGAGGATGCAGTATGTTGGAGAAGAAAGGATCAAATATACACATGGAGAGATTGGTTTTGGCAAAAGGAAGAGTCTGGGTGAAAGGAAGAGAGGGAGGAGGGTCATATCAAAGGGTTTGGAGATGAAGAAAGTAAGATGGGTTTCAAATAGCCTCAACCAATTTTCTGTTATGTCAGAAGCAAGGAACAACTCAGCTGAAGAAAAAGGACAGGAGAGAAAGCTAGGGGATCACCTGGATGCTTTCTCTGGATTGTTAGCTTAATCTTGCCAGGAGCCAGACCTCCAAGTTATTTCTTGGCCACTTTTTCCAAACCATATCCTTATAAGGGTACCACCCAGCTCTCTTCCCTGTGTGATTTGTCTTCCCAAATTTAGAATATAAGCTCCTTGAAGACAGGGACTGTCTTGTTCTCTTGTATCTCTAGTGTTTCTCACAGTACCTGCTCTAAAATGCTTAAGAATGGCTTTATCTAGGACAGTTTTGAAAGTAACTATGATTTTATTACATACTTAAAAAAAAAAGAAGCAAAACAAAATAGTCACAGTTTTACTTATCTTTCTCCCATTCTACCATGTGTGTACATATAAAAATATATAACATATGTAATACACATGTACATTTGCTCTAAAACTTTTAAAATGTTCTTTTGAGTTGCATTCATTGAATGCAAATTTTTTAAAAATTAAAATGTCATCATTTAATTGTCATTCCAAATCTGAAATCAAAGCCAAATTTGCTTTAGAGCAAGCAAAAAATGGCAAAATACAAAATGTCACATCGTATTTTTATTAAAATGTACTTTTAAATAAAAGAATGTTGAGTATGTACTAGCCCCTAGATTACATAAATGACATATAAATAAATAGTGATAAAATTAAGGTGTAAAATAAAAGAAACTTGAATTTGTGGCCACAAAATGATCCTCATTTTAAAATTTGTCATAGGAACTATTTAGTTATCAAATTTGTCTAAACACACGATTTTGATAATGGGCTACCTTGAGGAACCAAGACCATCAGTACTACATAAGCATATTCCTAAATAGCTTCTTACCATCATTCACATATGGATTTTTGAAACCAGGCACTTAAGGGGCAGCCAGGTGCTAAGTGGATTGAGAGTCAGGCCTAGAGACAAGAGGTCCTGAGTTCAAATATGGATTCAGACACCTCCAAGCTGTGTGATCCTGGACAAGTCACTAAGCCCCTATGGCTTACTCCTGGAGATAAGGGGAGAAAAAGAGAAGGGGGGGGGTAGAGAGAGAAAGGTTGGCATTTTGATTTTGAAATTCTAAATTTGCAGGTTAGTTGCTAAAAAGGATATAGCAAAGTAGAAGGTGAACAGTTTTTTGATGGCTGGATCGTAAAAAACATACCTGCTAAGGTCTGTTCCCTGGATATTTAGCAAACTTACTTTCTTGACATGAGGAAGCTCTCCTGAGGTTCCCATCAGTGACTTGACTTACTTGTCCAGAGACTCATTTTCTAGAATGGATTCAGAAGTTGGTGATGGTGGTAGGACTCTGAAGTCTCTGTATGCCTTTGAAAATAGTATTCATTTTAATTAAATGATACTGACTTGAGCCCTGTTTCCTCATCTATAAAATGGAGATAATAGTACCAGTTTCACAGAGTTGTTGTATCCAATAAAATAATACATGTAAAACACTTTGCAAAAACACTTTAGCACTTGATAGTGTGAATTTTAGTTTTACTCCACCCCACTTAGTCTTTAGAATAGGGCATTAAGTGTCGGGGAGGAAGGTCCATGACCCCTGTGTGCTAGCAAGTGACAAATCAGAAACAATTGACTAACCCCTGGGCCGTCCAAAGCCCAGTTTAAGCCACCATTGGCACATGTAAGACACAGGAAGTGACATAAAGAACTGCCTTTATATTTTGCATCACTTCCTGTGAGAGGGACTTGGCCCTGGAATTCAACCCTGGAGGAGCTTGTGAGTATGAGTCCTCAGGCTGCTTCCCTTAGATCATCACATGGTGAGTGATAAGGCTGACTCCCCTTTCCTTGGCTTTTTTGGAGGCAACAACCTCTGGAAAGGCCCATCTCCTGGGACTCCCTTTTCCTTGGCTTTTCTGGAGACCCCTTGGCTGAGGCCTCTGAACCTCTGTGTGGCTCAGATCAGACCAGAGCTTGCTTCTTTCTTTGCTTGCTTCTTTCTTTCTTTCTTTCTTTCTTTCTTTCTTTCTTTCTTTTTTTCTTTCTTTCTTTCTTTCTTTCTTTCTTTCTTTCTTTCTTTCTTTCTCTCTCTCTCTCTCTTTCTTTCTTTCTTTCTTTCTCTCTTTCTTTCTTTCTTTCTTTCTTTCTTTCTTTCTTTCTTTCTTTCTTTCTTTCTTTCTTTCTTTCTTTCTTTCTTTCTTTCTCTTTCTCTCTTTCTTCCTTTCTTCCTTTCTCTCCCTTCCTTTCTCTCTCTCTCTCTCTCTTTCCTTCTATTATAAAAAACCACCAGAAAATTCCATTCTGGCTTGAGTATTTCATTGGGATTTAAAATTTAAAATCCCTGGTAACCAACTAAAAACATATATATTCAATCCAACCATAAAATTTACGCCTTACAAAAGTGCTAAATAAATAAGCTCTTGTTATTTACCCATGTTGATTGGTCCCTGAAACTTATAATTTTAGAGAGTGGCCTGAGGCCCTGAGAGTTTAAGTGAATTACCCAGAGTTCCAGAGCTGGTATGTGTCAGAGGTAGGACTTGAACTCTGGTCTTCAGCCCTTGTGTTGGTGGTTTTATCCACTAATTTGTGCTTGGTATAAGAAATGTCAAACATTCTGAAACATACACATTAACCCTTTCTCTTCGTAAAATGTGAGCTGCCTTTGCCATCCATCAGCCTTCATGATCATGAGTAATTTTACTTTTACAAACAAATCGTGGTCTATGTCTGAGAAAACGATGCTGAACGGTCTGGGCTCCTCACAGGGAAAGGCTTTCCAGGGCAGAGAAGTTTCCCATCCAGAAGGTTACACCACGGTTCTATTTCAGCTTCAAAGGTCTGTGCTCTCTAGAGCTGGGCAGAAATGGAAAAGGATGAGATGAACTAAATTTGAAACATCAGACGCCCACAGTCCAGATCAAAGAGTCACTGGAGGCCCTTTGCTGAGCCCAGACCAGCTCCCAGCAGGGTGGTGATCCCCAGCCCACCACCACCTTCCCTGGAAGAGGCAGGACCAGAAAAGATACAGAGAGGAGGCTGAGGCCAGAGTGGCCTGGGTCTGTGGTGAGGAGAAGCTACAAGTGGACTTGGAGGAAGGAATGGATTTCTCTAAGCTTTGGGGAAGACTTTCAGGAAAAGGGATTTTTTAAGTGAGACCCCTCCTTTTTGGGTCATCTTTTATGTATCGCACACCCTCTTTACCAACTTTGATACTGCTTTGCTTAATTCATCTTCGAAGGTTAAAAGCTTAAATATTTCATCTTTGAAATTCAGACCTATGTGCAAACTCCAGGCATTCTCTCAGGACTTTCTCAGGGTAAATGCTCCCTAATGAATTGTGAGGCTTGATTAGAAGACCTGCTCTCACTCTGATGCCCTAAAAAATAAAAAATAAAGACCACCTTATTATCCAAGACTCACACAGGAAACAAGGCCCCTTCTGGTCTTAGAGACTTGCCTGGAGGCAATGAGAGGATGAGTAGCTTGCACAAGGCCACACAGCCAGAACAGGTCAAGGTTGTGGTCTAATTCTCCATCCTCCTGCTACTAGACTACTTGAATTCATTCTGAATGAGTTCTTGTTTAATAATAATGGACAATAGCTAGCATTTATATTGTGTTTGAGGCTTGCAAAGTGCTTTACAATTATTATTTCATTTGTTCCTCGCAATAACCCTGAGAGGCAGGTGCTCTTAGTATCCCTATTTTACACGTGAGGAAACTGAGGCAGATAGCGGTTAAGTGACTCGTCCAGCATCCTACAGAAAGTAGCTGAGGCAGGATTTGAACTCTAGTTCTTCTGGACAGTCAAGCGCTCTGCCCACCATGCTACCTAGTTGTCTAATTAGATTTCAGTTTGTAATTCTCTCCTCCAGTACATGGAATTATGTCAAAGGCTAAATGACAAGCTACTGACATTTTCTGCACACCATCTTACCACAGAGACAGCAGAAATCTAGCTCTTTGCTAAACCAAAAAAAAAAATGCTCCATCGTGAACTTGACTTACAAGGCTGGATTCCTTGACTTGTCCTTAGCCAGGACTCTTGAAGGGACTTGGGGGGAGCCTGACCTCCCTCTGCCTCAGCCTTCAATCCCCATACACATGGATGGAAAGGAGAGTCCTGGAGGAAGTGAACTGCCAAGAGAAGCTGCTCCAATAATCCTCAGGGAATGTGGTCATGAGGGAAGGACTTGCCATTTCTGGTCCTTGGAAGCAAACAAGAGGAGCCAGAATTTTTACTTTCCCCTGAGGCAGATTGGACCTTTGCAACCAGGGCAAGCACGAGCTCCTGGGCCCGGACAATGAAAACAGCCTCTTTCTAAAGTCGCATTTATTTATTTCACGCCACCGTCCCTTCTCCATAGCTGGCCTCCCAGTGATATGAAGAACAATTAAGCCAAATGAAACCAGCACTGCCACAAGGCTGGAGGGTGGAGGCAACATTTCGCCTCCTGCCTGCCCTTCCTTGATGTTCATCCTTAATAGACTCCGTATTGGTGTGGCCTTCACCAATCCTCGCTGTTTTTGTCTTGTCTCTACTGGTTCATGAATGTGTGGTCAATCCACTGCCTTGTGTCTTCGGCCCTCGATGGCTCGAGTGTGTAGCTTGAGCCACAGGCCAGCTGGACAAGAGCCTGGTGCTTCCCCATGCTGGGGAAACAAGCACAGACTTTGCAGACAAGCCTAACATTTTCCAAAGGAAATCACCACTCAGGACGCAAGCTTATGTGCCCGGGTCTGTTACTGACTCTATTAGGGGCAATCATGCACTCTAATTGCAACTAGCCCTTCTGATAAAGAAAATGGCAGCAACTGAGATGCCACAAAAAGGAAAAAATCATCTGTAGTTTGTCATGACTGCTATTATCTCCACCCTCAGAGCACCTGGACCAAGTGCTGATGAAGTGGAAACCACATTGAGAGGATGGATGGAGTGAGCTTTACTGGGTTCATCTAAGAAAGCCAGCACAGACAGGCGTATATCCCTGGGTAAAATACCATCAAAAACAACATCATTTTTCTCATGTTTTCAGGATCTAAGAACGTAGGAGCTTTGGCATACACCGTGAAAAATTTAGCATTCTCTTCTCTACTCTGGAATGCATAACATGATTAATTAGTTGCAGTATTGCATAATTGCATTAATTGACACATAAAGAAAACATGCTTCTATCAAGAGCATGAAGGGCATTTTTTTGCTCATGTGAAAAATGTTTTTGGAAATCCTTCCCCACCCTCAACTGGAAGAAATGGCTCTCTTTCAATTCCCACAGCATGGCTACCTCTTCTTACTCTTTTCAGATCCTATCTTGTTTAACCCATCTCTATATACATTCCTATTCTACTAGAGCCCATTGCACAGCACTCAATGATTCAGAGGACCTGAATTCAGATCCTCCATCTGTCACTGTCTTTGTAATTTAGAGCAAACCACTTCACCTACCTGAACCCATTTCTTCAACTGTAAAGTGAAGGGGTTGGACTAAATGGCCTCAGAGATCCAGCTCAAAATCTAGGATCCTAAGTTATTTTACTGGCCTGGGCCTGTTTCCTCCCCTGGAAAATAATAGACTATCTGACCTCTGAGATATCTTTTAGCTCTAAATCTATAATCTCTATTATCCCGTATTTTGTTGTTGTTCAATACTGGTCTACTCTTCATGGCCCCATTTGGGGTTTTCTTGGCAAAGACACTGAAGTGATTGGGCATTTCCTTCTTCAATTATCCTATATGTTTTTTAGTGAATGAACTTATTTATTTAAGGACTCCTTAGAACAAGAAAAGGGATTTTATTGGTCAAATGTGATTAGTTAAAATGTAAAATAATTCTATGCAATGATGAGCAAAAGGTTGACCTGGGGAAAGGCTAGGATGAGAAAGGTCTGGACAAAGGGCTGGCTTGTACCTGGAGTAGTCTGTGGCTTCTTATAATCCTGACCATTTCAAATTAGTTAAAATTCATTAGTTTGAAATCATTGGTAGATATTTTACTATGTTGGCATCTATTTTAATTTCACTGTCCATTTATGAATTTTTCCAAAATATTGAAAATTTTAGATAAATAAATGTTGGAAAAATAGTTTACTAAGTCAAGCCCCAAAAGTGCAGAGGGAGCTTTCACATGCACCATGGACCCCCATATAATCTGCTCTTTGGGGTCACAAAGATTTTAGAGATAGAGGAGATGAGGCTGAGAATGAAGGTAGCTGTAACACAGCTTTATGAAATCACTTTTCAGTGCGTTACTTTATGAAATCACAGGATTGCAGAGTCCTCTCTGATGACCCCATTTTACAGATAATGAAGAGACACTGAGTAAGATGCCGAGAGTTGTTGATGTCAGAGGCACTAGACTCCAAGTCTTCCCCTCAGTCGCAGACATTTCTCCATCCAACCACTCCTGAGCGTTTTTATGTAAATAAAACTGCTGCCTTCTGAGCTCTCCATCACATTCCTGGACTGTGGCTTCCTAGGGAAGTGCCAGAGATCTGGGAAGAGATGTCTGGGGTCCAAGAATACTGTAATAAAGGATTCTGAGATCCCTCCTCTTCGTCTGTCCATCTTTCCAGAATTAATTAGGGAAAAAGAAAATTAGGGGAAAAAACGAGAGACCAGACAGTCATGTGGGAATTGGGTGGTGTAAAGATTAAAATTTGGGGGGGGGGGAAACTGAGGCAGGTAGAAATTACTTTCTCTCTGCAAGGAGTATTATATTTTTAGAGGTTGATTAAAGGTTGAGAATTTAAGAAAATACAAGTAAGAAAGGCACGTGCTAGGTGGGCCAAGAGGCCCAATTCAATTTCACTCACATCATGAGAGACCGCCTGCTCCAAAGCTGAAGTAGAAAAGAAGGCCCAGTAGGTGGAGAACTCCCTTTAAATAATAATTTGTGATCTCGCCCAGGTGAGAATCTCAGTGAGATTAGAGGGCATTCTGGGAGCTAGCAAGGTCTCCTGGGGTTTGGAGTCCAGAGTTCAAATCTCCATTTTTACAGTGGTTGATGACAAACTCTCCATGCTTGGGGCCAGGGAGGGAACCCAAGACCCTGAAATAACCTCGAGCTCGATTGGCGTAGGATCATGCCCTACCTACGGAGCCCACTTAAATTCTTCATGACTGCACAAGTCCTTAGAAATCATTGAAACCAAATTTTTGGGTCGCAAATGAGGAATATAATTTATTTCCAGGTATTTCCAGAGTCTTGCCAAGGCTACACGGGTGGTGAGCAGCTCTTCTTGGGCTTTTTCTTTGTATTCATCTAAGAGGAGATGTTATCCATCATAGAATAACTTAGGAAATAGAAACCCCTGAGAATATGCACACTTTGGAGAAACTTGGATGAAGAACAATCATCATCATAGCTAGCAATTGGGTGGTGCTTTCGGGTTTGCAAGGTGCTTTTCAGACATTTTCTTTTGTCCTCAAGGAGACAATGCAGAGCAAGGGTAAGGCCTGGTTTGTTGTTACACAGCCCAGAAGTGTCTGAGACAGAATTTAGATTCTGGGATTCCTGAGGCCACCCCACTGCCTTGAGTCAAAATGGCAGAGCACACATGCAGCCTGCCATGACCCCCAAGATGTATCATTTCATTTATAACATGCATAAGATGGAAGAATAAACGCCTGGATCTGAGAGAGCTTCTTCAAGTCCCTCATGTCATCGCCTGAGCCCATGAGAACCTGTCAAACTTGGCCCGGGCCTGGCTGAGCCCTGGCAGCCCATGTGGGCCTCTCGAGGTCAGAAACAGCAGGGCATCAGCTAAGAGGAACTTAAGGAGACAAAAGTCTTTCTAGGACCTTTTTGGGTTAAAAACAGCGAGAACTAAATGACTAAAAACAATGGAAAAGCCAGGGCCTCCTGGACAGCCAGTACCTAGATGGGGAATCATCTTCTCTACCCAGAGCCATCCACCATAGCAGGAAAATTAACCAAAGGCACACAAAGAAAGCCTAAAGTCAATGTTTTTTGCTTTGGAAAAAGAAGAAATATAGAGCACCTGGCCTTAAAATGTGATTTCTATATTTCTCTCTCTCCCCTACTCTCTTTGTATATATATATTGTATATATATAATATATATATAGTGAGTCTCTCTCTCTCTCTCTCTCTCTCTCTCTCTCTCTCTCTCTCTTTATATACATAGATATAAAGAGATAAAACTCTCCATCCATACTTGGGTTCCATATTCTGATGAATTTGGTGTGATTCTGCCACCTTCCTTGCTCAAGGGTGCCACTAACGAAATTGAAAACAACAATGAGAAAACTGTAGAAACAGGGCTGCCTTTACCATGAGTGAGCGGGGCCCCAAAGACAAGTTTGAGAAGACTCTTCTCCCCTAATTCTTTTTAGAGATGGGGGACCGGGGCTGTGGAATACTGTGTAGTATACAACTTTTTCAAGAAGGGGCTTAATTTTCCTTTTTTCTTTCTTTTTTAAATTTTATTTTATTAAGAAAATTTTTTGATGGTTACATGATTCTAAAGGACAACTTTCTGGGAGGGATAGAAAATAGAATGCAAGGGGAAATGTAGGTGATGTTTAACCCCAAAGATATGAAGAAACATTTACTTTTTAAAAAATACCAAGAATGAATGAAGCTCATTTGAAGTGGGGCAAATCTTGAACTTCCAAACGTCGATTAAAACAAAGCATCAGAAGATGCAGAAATTCTTGGTCCAACAGTTCAGAAAATAAGACTGAGTGGATGAGGCTCCCTATAATAAAAGCTGTAAGTGCCTGGTCTGGACTATTTCTTTCCTTTTGTTCTGCTCCCTTCTGGAAAATGGGTTTTCTGTGTCCAGTTGGGAGAGTACAGGACAATTAGCTCAGGAAAGATAACAGTGACCTTTATTTTGCTACACAGAAAGTTGTCTGTTTTATCTGTTCTCAAGTTTGGGCCTCCTCCTCAGAAACTGGCACGAACTAAACTTGGCAAACACCAACCTCTATCACCATTTCCACATACAAAGAACAACGAAAAGAAATGATACATGAAATTGCGAATCTCCATTAGGTCCAGCTTGTGCTGATTAAAGGGGGGAAAAAAGGACATAATCACACTAGGGCCTGCCCTCTGCTGATTAACTAACTCCAATGTTTTCAGGTTGTCAGCAGCCATTAGCCTGTGAACTCCCTGAGGACAGACTGTGCTCTTTCCTGATTTGCTCTTTCTTTCTATCCTCAGCCTTGGTTACTAAGCCTGGCACACAGTAGGTGCTCAATAAATACTGGACTAACTGTGGGTTGGTATTTCCTTTGAAGTAAAAGAAACTATTTTCTGTCAAGTTCATCTCATTGTAGCTGTATTGGTTACAATATTTTTAAAAGTTCAAATGTAAAGTCAGTGAATATTGACCCAACTTTTTCCACTTTAATACTTTAACATGATTCTTTTTTTTAAATGTTTTACCTTTATTTTATTTTAACAACAAATTTTCCCATAAGTTTTCCAAAGTTATATGAATCATGTTGTCTCCCTCCCTTCTTCCCTCCCCAGCTCCTGAAGTGGACAAGCAATACATGGGGTTAGTTACATGTATTATCATGCAAAATGTTTCCAGATTATTCATTTTTCAAGTGAATAATCTTATAAAACCAGAACATATACCCAAATAAACAAGTGATAAAGCATATCAACATGATTCTTCTAATAGCAAAACACCAGTGATAACACAGGGCACTTGCATGTTCCCGACTTACCAAGATGACTTTAGATCTGTAAGAGACATTTATAAAAATAAGTGTTAAGGATATTTCCATTTCTTCCTCAAAATCCTTGAGTGGAAAAAAAAATATTTGTATGTTTGGGGCCACAGCTTCCAAATTTTCTTTAAAAAATCATAATTATTTAAGATTTTTCTTACACATCATACATCTAATGGGTGTGTGTTCCATAACGAGAATTTTCTAAATCGAGGAAATCACACTTGAAGGAAGGAAGGAAAGAAGGAAGGAAGGAAAGAAGGAAGGAAGGAAAGAAGGAAGGAAGGAAGGAAGGAAGGAAGGAAGGAAGGAAGGAAGGAAGGAAGGAAGGAAGGAAGGAAGGAAGGAAGGAAGGAAGGAAGGAAGGAAGGAAGGAGTGAATCAATGGCTGTGCTTTAAAATTGTTATCTCATTGGATCCTCCAAACAAAACCTGGTAGGTGCTATTATGATCCCCATTTTACAGAAAAAGAAATTGAGGCAAATGGCAGGTAAGTGACTTGCCCAGAGTCACAATGCAACAAAATGAGACCAGATTTAAATTCAGATCTTCCTGACTCCAGATCCACTGCTCTATCCCCTGCACCATTTAGGTAATTCTCTAATAAAAATAACCCATAGTGAGGCATAACCTTTCAGCTTACAAAGTGACGTATAAGTATATATGTGTGTATCCATCTGTCTGTCTGTCTCTCCCTTCCTCGCTCCATCCATCTATCTATCTTAAATATCTCAGTTGCGCCTCCCGTCAATCCTAGGAGGTATCAGACCCACTTTACAGACTAGGAAACTGAGACTCAGAGAAACAGAATGAGGCACTCAAGGTCACAGAGTTCTATCAGGGGTCTCCCTGCTCCAGTCTCTAAAGCAGGTTTCTGCCTTCCCTACATCCCCGCTTCCGCTGGGAGTCTGGTCCTGATGCCTCTGAAAGGAGTGATCCAGTCCGGTCCGGTCCAGTCCAGAGTCTCTCCCTGAAGCCATCCCCACCCACTCCTCTTCCCTCCCTGCTTCCCTCACCTCAGGGTTGCTGTCTGGCTCCAAAGGGTTCTGCCGGTACCTGCTGAAGACCTTATCCAAGAAGCCCCGGGCTCCCGGGATGCGGGAGCTACAGGAGGACTGGCTCGGGGCCCCTGAGGCACACTCTGGTCAACAATCCCACGGCTCGCAGGCTGGACATCAGCCTTGGAGTTGTGTTACAGTATCCCTCCCAGCCTACTTATCTCCTGCTCCTCCTCCTCCTCTTCTCCCGCCCCCCCTTCCTCCTCTCCTCCTCCTCTTCCTTGTTCTCCTCCTCGAGCGCTCCCCCAGCTGTCCCATTGTTAAGGAGATAAAAGCTGGAGCTGTGCCTGCCGGCCCGTCCAGTCCACCAACTGCCACGCCGGGGCGGGAAGCCTGCCTTCTCTCTGAGGTCCCTGAGAGTCCGGCTGAGAACTTTGCGGCAGCGCCAATTCTCGCGTCCGGGTTCACTTTTCTCTAGCCACCCTCTGGGAAACACAATTCCCACAGTCCCTCGGGGCACGTTCCCACAAGTCTCCGCTACATTAAGTTTTCAGCAAATTCAGCCTCCCCGTTGCTCAGTATGACGTGGGTAAAATAGGAGCCCATTCACAGGTGTGGAAATAATCGATTAAAACTGAATACGGAACGTAACTTCGAATGTTTTCTGGATCCGGGAGGTCCTCGCGACCCAACCTCCCAATTGTATTAATTGTGCAAAAGGAGACACAAAACCGAGGGAATCCGAGGTAAATTCTGCGAATGAGAAAAAACAAATGGAAATTTGCTTGTTAACGTGTTATCGTGCTCACCCAAGCCCATTTCATCACTCTAAACACCAAGCGGACGTAACAGCGCGATTCAGTTCAATTCACCGAGAATTTATTGCCCGGCTTCGTAGGACAAACAGGAAATGAAGACAGGGCTCCCAAAGACTTCCCAAAGTACTAGCCACTGGCTCATCAAGAAACTCCTTCCTACACATATGTAATGCACATAATTATAAATACATACAAAATGCAAACAGAATCATGCGAATAATTTAAATAACATTTCATTCCAAAAAACCGAAGAATTTATTAAAATTTCACATCACAGGAAATAAAAACAAATCACACTAAACAATGTAAGATACAGCTGCTCATGGTTAAAATACTTTAAAATTCTCATAATTATAACAAAACAACTATTCCTTTTAAGGAATGAGCTTTTTTGTTGGCTTAACATTTCTCAAAACAGTGTCACTAATTATGTTGTCACTTAATTCTTTTTCAACCACCAAGCTTGCTACATTGTCTTTTTAACAGTTGTAGCATGGCCTCAGACACTTCCTAGCTGTGTGACCCTGGGCAAGCTACTAAACCCCCATTGCTTATCCCTTACCAATACACAGTATAGATTCTCAGATGGGAGGTAAGGGTTAAAACAACAAAAACAAAAATGGTTGTAGCAGTAAAACTCATCAACTATTAAATTGGTATCATTTTGTTTACCAAGCTAGAGAACTGTTTTGTTTTCACCCAGAGCCCAAACACAAGATTTTCAGATTCAAATCTTGCTAAAATGGCTATCAGAAGACAAGCTTTTTCATCACTTTTGTTCATATGGAGTCAAGCCAAATACATTTCACCAAGGAAAATGATTTCCTTCTCAATTCAAATCTAGAAACATTGAAATAGAAGAAATAAACTGAAGGAAACTACTACTGATCGACATAGAGAAGGTAAACTGAGGGGAACCAGTTTCTCTTGCAATGACTGTTGTCCTCTTGTTGGCTGTGACTAGAGAGAGAGCTGCCAGGAACCTGAGGCTGCTTATTTATAACAGAGGTAGAAACAAGAAATGCTGAGGGATGCCACCATACAGGGATGTTGGTACACAGGGGACCGCTCTGGGGTTTACACTGGGATCTGCCTACTGATCCCTACTGATGGCTGATGGATCAATCTACTTCCTATCTTCCTTCTTCCCTCACTCCCTCCCTTAACCAACTCTCTCCACCCAGTTCTTGAAGCCTTTGGCTCCTTCCCTCCCCACTTGAGAAAACTATAAAGATATTCTTTTCCTTTCCTTTTTCAAGTCAAGGGGTTTATTGAGATAACAGGATGGGAAACTGAGGTAAGAGGGATGAGGAATTCCCTGAACTACAAGGATAATTTTAGGGGGTTTTGAGGAAGTATTCTAATCACAAACTGTGACTAAGACAGTTAGGAAGATGGAGGATAGCAGCCCTTTCAAATTATTCTTTCTTCTTCACAAATTCAGCCTGGCTGGTCTCCTTTCTCAGCTTCATCCCCAAAGAAAAACAAAGTTCAAAGTCTCTAAGTTTTCTCCTGGCCAGCTCAACTTTCAAATAGACCACCTACTCAAAAGCTTCTCCCCTGGTCAGCTTCCACTGCTCAGAGCCAGAGAGACAGAGACCCAGTCCCAAAAGCCAAATTTCTCTTCTCAGTGTCATCTTCAACTACTACGAGCCAGAGAAACCCCCAAAACCAAGTCAGCCTCCAAAGGTCTTTTAGCCAGCTTCAAACCTCCAGGGAGAGAGAGTGTGACTTCCAGTCAGAGACAAAGTCCTCTCCCCCCTGTCAGCTCAAACTGCCAACAACTGGGAACATTCTGTTGGAACCTTGGTTCTTGCATCTTGGTCCACAAGTCTTGCAAAACCTCTCTCTCTTCATGTCTCTATCACATCTAAGTGTAAACCTTAAAATTTCTTAGACTTATGAATGTTGGAAATTTCCCCATTGGGAAATTTCATACTTGAAAAAATTTCCTACTGATAGTAAGAACTCTATTGGAATGTGAAACTCCTTGGCATGGGAGGATCCTTCTCCTCCCTACTTACGACTACTTTAGGACAGAAACCTTTTGCTAAACAATGGAAAGGGCTTTGACCTATGCTTAAGCATAGAACAGGAAGTTCTTTGAGTCATGATTGATTTTAGAATTGATACAATAGAGATACTTGGAATGACAGAACCAGGTCTTGGAACTTACAATCTCCACCCTACTCAGAGTAACAGGATTTAGGAAGGGCTGCAGCAAAGATCAAGATTTAATTATTTGAGAATATGACCTTCAACAGACATGTGCAAAGGGGCCAGACTTCTGGGCGGTCCTGGGTTAAGCTAGAGCCACCATTGGCACAGGGGAGACATCGACAGTGATTGGTAGATGTGAGAACTGGGGGGAGGGAACTTAGATTTTTGGCTTAAAGATAGTGGGGTCTGAAGGAGGACTGAGGAGGTTTTTGCTCTGAAGGAGGTCTGAAGGGAGGTTGCTCTGTTGGAGGACCAGGAGAGAAGGCTGGCTCTGAAGGAGGACTGAGGAGAGGTTGATGCTCTGGAGGAGGTCTGAGAGGAGAGAGGTCCTGGAGGGAGACCTCCTGGAGAGGTCTTGAAGGAGGCTGTGGAAGGAGAACTCTGAGGAGAGAAGGAGGAGAATTCTCTGGAAACATTTCTTGAAAGGAGGCTCTCTTGAAGGTGGAGCCTGAGGTTGGCATGAGAAGCCTTACCTAGAGAAATCTTGGGTGAGTGATAAAACCAACTGACTGATTTATTCATTCTTATTCCTTTCTTACTTTTTCTATTGATTAGTCAGTGTATTATAAATTAAATTTCTCTATAAAACCCAGTTGGCTTGGGCATATTCATAAATTGGGAATATATTCCCTGGCGACCATCTTATATTTATATAAAACCAAGACACAGTAGAAAACATATTTCGGTGGTCATAATTGATATATATATTTCTCTTGCTCCCAAACATTTTAATTATCACAGTTTATGGTTCCCACTCTCTTATCTACAACAATTTAAACCCCAAACTTATTGTAAATCTAACATAAGTCTTTAAGCCATTTAAATGAGAATTGCTTCTGGTCAAATGATGAATAAATAGGTCATTATTTTCTTCTATTTTTGTAGGAATTTTTAAAATTGGAAAACTTTAAAATAGTTCATAAATTATCTTTTTTCAGAAATGTAGTCACATGATCTTTCTGGATCAAAGTATAAATTTTCAGACTCTGTGCTGAATTATTTAGAGTAATTATCTTCTCAAAAATACCTACCAAAATACCTGTTTCAAAAGAAAATTTTTTGAAAATTCTGAAAATGAATTTGCTTCACCTTTTATTCAAAGAACTTTTAAGATTAATAAAAGGCAACATGTAAGCAATAAGGGGCAGCCAAGTGGCAGACCTGAGTTCAAATCCAGTCTACTTCCTAGCTGTGTGACCCTGGGCAAGTCATTTACCCCTGTTTGCCTCAGTTTCCTCATCTATCAAATGAGTAGGAGAAGGAAATGACAAAGTGCTTTTAGTATCTTTGTCAAGAAAATTAAAAATGGAGTCAAAGAAGAGTCAGGCATGATGGAATGACATTAACATAGAAAGAGATCCTCATTCAGAGCTCCTCCAAAGTCAAAACCTCCAAAGTCCCCTTCACAGGAAATTCTTGGCATTTTTAAAGATCATTCCTTTTTATCACTTCCTGTGACTTTCTTCCATTTGATGTGTACCAATTATAGCTAAAGCTTTGCTTAGGACTGCCCTCACCCACTATCTCGCATGTGGGTCACAGACCTCCCCCACTAAAGTGTAAGTGGGGTGTATACGATTTTGGTGATTACATCTAAAAATGGGCAGAGGAGAGTTAATTTAATCTTCACAGACCCCTGACTGGGTAGACTGAACCCTGTGGGGCTCTCCTCATTACCCCCCAGTGTGTGGTCTCCACTATGGCCCCAGGAGCTGTGAGGGTCCATCAGCCCAATACAGGCCCCTGACTGGGGAGTCTGGACTGCAAGGGGCTCTTCTCATTTCCTGCCCCCTAATATATACCCCCCTGGTCTCCATCATGGCCCCAGGGGTGATCAGGGCCCTTTGGTGTTGGCCTTGATCCTCATTCACCAATCTTCCCCACCCCAGGGAAGAGCAACAATTCCTCCCTGAGCTCAGGCCCACCATTTTGCTTCCCACATGGTACATCCCTTTGGACTAGGCCTCACTAGGCTGTCTTGTCCAGCAGGGCAGGTTCCTTTCTGTGTTACCACTCCCCCAATGCATTTCAGGATCCTCCAAAGCGGGAACTGTCTTTTTTGTATTTGTATCCCCAGTACTATTAGTCCAGTGTCTGGCACCAGGGGGAATTTAAATGTTTACTGCTTGAGCAAAGAGCATAATGCATAGCTGTGCCTCAAGGAATAACAAATATGAAGAGTTCAGAATTACTGGGTGAGTCTTATCTAAAGTGACACAGTAAAGAAACCTGACAAAAATAATAGGCACAATAGCGGTAACGACACTAAGAAACAACCAGACCTGGGCTTGGATACACTGGACAACGTGAATATTAGACGATTGAAGTTAAAGCAAACTTAGCCTTTTTGTTAAAAACTGGCAGGTTCTCCAAGTGAAAAGTACCTTGTGCTGTTTATGGCTAAGTAATACTTTTATTTGGCTTATATTTGGGAAAAACATACATTTTAGAGGGAGTTGGATACTTGTAGGAAATATTTGTAAATCAAAATGTTACTGATTTTTTTTCTTAGTTAAGAAATGACTTTCCCCAGGGCAAATAACAACAAAAATACCCTTCCCCTTTTTCCTTTACAAAGATTGCTAAACTCCTGGTTTTCCTTCTGGAAATGCTCAAGATCCTCTAAGACCACAGAACCATACTAGATTAGGTAAGAATTGAAAATCTAGAAAGGTGACCCATTTCAGGGTTCCTTCTTGGTAGTTCTGATCGACAAGGCTGGGGGTCTTCTAGATTACCTGCAGTCAATGTATTCTAAGAGCAACTCTACTTAGGTCATCCATTTTATTTTGCAATTTAAAAATATATATTGGGGCTCTATACTAAGGCCTTTTCACTGCATATTCTGTGGCTTGATTTTGAAAGCACCTAGCAGAGTGCTTCCAGTAGGTACCTAATAAATGTTTATTGATTTACTAAAGAGACCAGTTTTATATTGTCCTTACAGTATTTGAACTCGAATCCAAAGTTGCTTTTTTTCCTTCTAATCCTTACTTAGTACATAGAGGAACAACATTATCTTTTTAAAAATATTTAATTATTCAGACTCAGTAGAAAAACTACTTTTTCTAGGCATTCTAATAATTAATTCTATAATTACATAGTAAACTTAGTATAAATCAAAGTATTAATTATCAGAAAAGATACATATCAAATTATAAAGTATAAATATAAATAAAAAGAATCAATACTTTCTGAATATAAAGTATATTATATATATCAATACTATATGACTATAAAGTATAAATAAAAAGTGCCAAGTAAAAAAATAAAAAAGCCTAATTATAAATCAACATAATAGCTCTAGTCATTAGCTCTTATTTTTTTTTTTTTTTGGTATAACAAAGAGACTCTGGTGACATTCATCTACTGTTCTATTGTAGGATGGGAAGAAAGAGCTTAAAATGTTATAACACAATGTTATCAACAATGAAAAAAAACGAGCAAATAGAAGCTAAAGACTTCATGAGACATCAAGAAATAATAAAACAAAATCAAAGCAATGGAAAAATAGAAGAAAATATGAAATATCTCAATAAAAAAAAAAAAACTGACCTAGAAAATAGAGCCAGGAGAGACAATTGAAGAATTATTGGACTACCTGAAAGTCAAGACCAAAAAGTCTAGAAATCATATTACAAGAAATTATCCAAGAAAACTGCCCTGATATTTTTTAACAAAGGAAATTGATTATATTTAAATATGGGTATCAAAATATATATACATATATATATTGTGGAAAGGAAAACTAAAGCAAGTTCTGGACTTTCTGCCACTGAGTTGGAACAAATAGCAGTGGGAGTGTTAGCAGAAGATATTGACAAGACTGACATTTGGTGGGGAAAGGGCAACTGGGAGTGGCAGTTGGTCTTGTGACTAGCACTTCCTTCCTGGCCTTGGAACTGGAAGGAGACTCTTTCTCTGTACCTGGATAGAAGTGCCTCTATTCCTGAATTTCCCAACTGTATGTTCTACCTGGATCCCTGTGATCATGTTCATCGGACAAAAGGACTTAAGGGAAGCAGTTTGGACTGTAAGGCCGGTCTTTAGGGGAGTCAGTCTGAAGAGACAGGCCCAACCAGCTCTGAAGGTCAGAATTTTTCTTCCTCTTGCTGTCTACTGCTAAGACTTTGAAATTAAGAAAGCTAGCACAGACTAGCATAGACAGGAATAAAGAAACCCTCCACCAGCCTGTGAGACCTGGCCTCAGCTCAAAAGCTGAGAGACTCATCCCTCATGTAGGGAAATCCTTCTTCCCTGATACTGCAGTAAGATAAGAGGACTATCATTTCAGGGGACATAGAGGGAGCTGAACCTCAGGATAGCCAGTCAACTATAAACAGTCCTTATTGGACTCCTGCCGGGCGACTAAGTCTGGAGGGAGGCTTGTCCCTCAGAAGGGTCCGTGCTTACCTGCACTGGGTTATCTTTCACATCTATCCATAGAGAAGACATCCCCTCAGGCTATCATAAGTGGTCCATTTCTTGGAAACCCCATTTTTCAAAATAGCCTCTTGGCGGGGGGCATCTCTCTCCTTTTACCTCACCAGCAGTCATATTCCCTCTCTCTCTTCAACTCCTCCATTCCCTGCTACAAAACCTTCCGTATCTCCTGTTCTTCAATCCTACCCATGTTCCCAATAAATATTACAATATATATTAAAGTTTATTTAATTTAGAATATTTTTCCATAGTTAAATGAATCATGTTTTTTCCTCCCCTCCTCCCATCCTCCCGGCCAACAAGTAATTCCACTGGGTTTTACTTGTCATTGATCAAGACTTATTTCCATATTATTGATAATTGTACTAGGCTGATTGTTTAGTCTACATCCTAAATCATATCACCATCAACCCATGTGATCAGGTAGTTGTTTTTTTTTTTTGTATTCCTACTTCCACAATTCTTTCTCTGGATGTGGATAGCACTCTTTCTCATAAGTCCCTCAGAATTATCCTGGATCACTGCATTGCTGTTAGTAGAGAAGTCCATTACATTCGCTTCTACCACAGTGTATCAGTCTCTGTGTACAATGTTCTCCTGGTTCTGCTCCTTTCATTCTGCATCAATTCCTGGAGGTCATTCCAGTTCACATCTATCCTGATATTTTTGAAGAAGAGGTTAAAATAGAGATTGAAAGAATCCACAGACCACTTCCTGCAATAAATCCCCAAATGACAACTCCCAGTAACATTATAGTCAAGTTCAAGAGCTCCCAGGCTGAGGAGAAAATAATGTAAGTAGACAGAGAGAAACAATTGAGATATTGTGAAGAATCAGTCAGGATCACACCGGATCTGGCAGTCCCCACGAAGGCTTGGAATATGATATTCCAGAAGGCAAGGGAACAGGGTTTACAACCAAGAACCAACTCCCCAGACAAATTGACTATGTTCTTTTAGGGAAAAGTATAGTCATTTAATAAAATAGATTTCTAAGCATTCTTGAAGAAAGACCAGACTTAAAATGAAAATTTGAGGTCCAAATACAAAATCTAAGAGAAGCATTAAAAAGTAAATAAGATAAAAAATTTAAGGGCTTCAATAAGGTCAAATGATTTATATTCCTACATGGAAAGATGATATTTTTTACTCTTAGAAATTATTATTAGAGTACTTAGAAGTATACATAGAGGGTGTGGTAGTAAACTATTTAGGATATGTCAAAAGAAAATATTAAAACTAGGGGTGAAAAAGAGGATAATACTAAGAGAAATGGGAAAAGAGAAATAAAATGGGATAAATTATATCACAGAAAGAAGTGCACCATGGGAGGAAGAGACTGACACCAGGTAATACTTAAACCTTACTCTCATTGGAATTGACTCAGAGAGGGAAGAACAGTCAGATCCACTGGGGTATAGAATTGTCTCTTGCCTTATTGAGAAGTAGGAGTAAGAAATGGGGTGGTGGAGAGGGGAATAATACTAGGGATGAAGAGGTTGGGGGCAGTATACAAAAGATCCTATAGTAAGAAGGGAATTAGTAGGGTGCTAATGGGAAAGGGAGTAATACAAGAGAGGGGGAGTGGGGGAGACTGACTAAAAGCAAAACAATGGAGGGGAGGAAAAGAATGAAAGGAGAAAGATCAGGATTAAAGAAGTCAAAATGGAGGGGAATACACAGCCAGTAATCCTAACTGTGAATATAAATAGGATGACCTCACCCTTAAAACAAAAGCGAATAGCAGAGTGGATTAAAGACCAAAATCCAACTGTATGTTGTCCACAAGAAACACACATGAGTCAGATAGACATACAAAGGGTAAAGGTAAGAGGCTGGAGCAGAATTTATTGGGCTGCAGCTGAGACAAAGAAGGCAGGAGTAGCAATCTCTGATCTCTGACAAAGCTAAAGTAAACATAGATCTGATTAAAAGAGATAAGGAAAGGAATTACATCTTTATAAAAGGCAGTATAAATAATGAAGAAAAATCACTACTTAACATACATGTCCCAAATGGTATAGCATCCAGATTTTTTAAGAAGCTAAAGGAGGAAATAGATAGTAAAACCACACTAGTGGGGGGACCTCAACCTTCCCCCATCAGAACTAGATAAATCAAACCAAAAATAAATAAAAAAGAAGTTAGGGAAATGAATGAGATATTAGAAAAATAAGATCTAATAAATGTCTGGAGAAAATGGAAGAGGGATAAAAAATAATATACCTTCTTTTCAGTAGGACATGGTACATATACAAAGATTGACCACATTCTAGGGCATAAAAACATTGCAAACAAAAGGCAGAAAAGCCAAAATAATAAATGCAATGTTTTTAGATGATAATATGATAAAAATTATAATTAATAAACGTTCATGGGGGAGGAAAATTAAAAATTAATCAGAAACTAATCTAATTCTTTAAAACTGGTAGATTAAACATGGGAGGGAAGGAGTTGTTAACAGTGTTGTAAAGGAACAGAGCTGCAAAAAATAGAAGTGTTGAAACAGGTTTTTATTTTTATTTTTTTAAATGCACGGAAGAGAACACAAATATATTCAGAAGGAAACCAAGATAAATAGGATGGCTTTAAAATTATGTTGAATTTGTTATCTATGTATTTTTAAAAGCCATATTTATTTAGTGGAGATTTTTAGTTTTAGATATGATTATTTTTTCTGTCCTGCTTTGCACATATATATGTCTATATACATATATATACACACAAGTTTTTGGTGCTCAAGTTCAGAATAAAATAAAATGTAATTGTATAGAACCCTATGTATACTTCAAAGTACTCCTGGGACCACTTGGTGAAACTCCACTGGGCATGAAGAGTCATTACTACCCCATCTACATGGGCAAGGAAAGGGAGGCCCTAGAAAGCCCAAGGCCAGGTGGCTGCCCCAGCAGCTGCCCCCACATAGCTCTTGCTTGTCACAAACCACTTTAACACAGAACAGCCAGGGTGATTTCAGACTCTTTTTTAATACTTTTCAACTTCATAGATTTGTTCAGTTCTTTACAGACAGCACAAGTCATGATAAACATTCTTGAACGGGAATTCAAAGTTGGGCAGAAAACAAAGCCAGACAGCCCCACCCTCCTAGCCTTCTGTGAGAGACAGACAGACAGATGGGTTCTCCAATTTGGCTGAACAAGGGTCAGTAAAGGGCCTGGGATGGCTGATCCCTGAGCATTGGCCTTCAGGGCTCTGGGATGTGTGTTGCCATGGGCACAGGAATCTCCCTGGACTCAAAGGAGGAAGCCAGGAGTCTTGTGGCCCTCAGGAGGGAGCCTCTCCCCACTGCCCACACTAGATGCAAGGTTTCTCTAGCTCGGCCTTTGCCAGTGAGGGCTGGTCCCAGCGAGGATGGGGCCCTGGACTCCCTGACAAACGAGGTAGAAATGGGACAAGGGGAGAAGCCCAGAGGGCCTCAGAGCTTATCCCTTCTGGCAGTAAAACTAAGGAGGAGGCACTGGGAGGCATCATCTAAACTTTCCTCCTTTTTGAAAAATACTAGGGGGATTTTCCTGCTCCTAAATATTGTGTTGTTGTTTCCTTCTTCCTCAATCAGTATGTGGCCATGCTAGATCCAAGATTTTAACAGATGTAGAAAAAAATGCCTTTTAAAGATTGAATAGAGATAATTAAATATCTTTGCAAATATTTAAATTCTACCATTACATGGTTCCAATTGATATAAATTGTGTGGAAATGCCACTCTGGTTATCATGAAAAGAACATATTGTTAGTGACTATGTATGGTGATGGCATTTATTTCCAAAATACTCCTTTAAATCATGGAATTGGTAGGGAGCAAAACAATAAATTCTCATGAGACAACTAAAGGTGCTGCTAGCAATGATTTCCAAAAAATACACATAGCTGTAAATTCTAATGTATTTTCAGACAAAGGAACAAGTAGTTAGATACATCATTCATCCAATAGTATTTCAGTAAGTGTTTAATGTTTGTTTACAGCAAATAAAATACAGAATGCAATTTTAGAAATAAATTATTCTCCAATATTAAATGACAGGTAAGCCTGGCCACTAATAACCTCAATATTAACAAATATGCCATTATCTTAACTCAATTTGTTAAATCAAAGAGAAATTTACAGACACCATTTAAAAAACTTCAGTGCAGTGGGAACTTGTAGATTAAAAAAGAAAATGAAATATGAAAAGTATACTTTTATGCTAAAGTTACTTTTTGGCCAGGTCGGAAAGCTGTTCCACTTTGACTTTTCCTCTTCTTTGGGTTTTGAAAGTTGTCATAGCTATGGGGGGAAAACACAATTAATGCTTTTCAAATATTTTTCTAATTTATAACAGTATTACCACTGATAAAACTGGTAACTGTTCAGAATTAGGTCTACATTTTAAAAGTTGGAGGCATGAAGTTCTCACACTTTCAAGTGAAAAGACAAACCGAAAGGATTTATTTTTGTGGAAATTGTCAAATATTTCAGAATTTAACTTTTCTGGAAGTTTACACTTCCTCTTTTTTTAGACTTGTAATCTAAAGGCAGTTAGGTGGAAGGTCCTGTGATAAAATCTGGTCTTTGGGTACTTCCTAGCTGGGTGACTTGTCTACATCTTACCACAATTGGAACCAATACTTAGTATCAATTCTAAGACAGAAAGTAAAGTTAAAAAAAAAAAGATTCATAAGTAATTAAGATAAAAATAATTCAAAATAGCCCAATTTTATAACCTAGGAAAGAATGACTAAAATCCCCCCTTTGATAACAATACTCCAGAATCTAACTTTTTTTAACAGATGCAGAAAAAAATGCCTTTATAGGTCGAAAAGAGATCATTAAAAATCTTAGCAAATATTTAAAATTCTACTATTACATGGTTTACTATACATACTGTTTGACATATGCATGTGTCTATTATGCTTGGTTTTTTCCCTGAATTGTTCTGAAAATATTTTTTATGTTTTCTGAAATATATAAAGCACTTCAAATGACTAACTGCGTAACTATATTAGAAATGTTAATATCTAAATTACTAAATAAGAAATTACTTACAGATCTGCAAAATTCTTCCAGTCATCTGGACTAATGGATGGTCTTGTGTTACTGAGGGCAGTAATTAAATGAGCCTGGCTAATGGCTAATGTAGCCTTAACTGGTCCTGGCTGAGCAAGGATAACATCTTCCTGGAATAAAAAAAATAAAAAAAAAGACAAGATCTAAAGCCAAATGAGTGGCATAAAAATGTCCAAAATGTTATTCCTATTTATTAATTTCTTCAAAAGACTATATATATTCATGCTTTTCAAAATATTGTGGAATATTAAGATGAGAATTAGAATTGACTTTGGAGATCACCTCAATTCCCTCATTTTACACATGAGAAAACTCTTCTCTCTTAAAGCCACATAAAAATACTTTGCAAAATATATCATATGAAAGGAGTTAAGTTCCTGATTAATTGGGTTATTCTTTCATTCCTATGTGACTACTACCATTAGTAATCAAACTACAGGAAAGAAATTTTTAAGTCAAATATTAATATATTTAATATATTATGTTAATATATTTAAACACCCTACACTGTATAAGAGAAAATAAAATCAAAGCACAAATTCAATATGAACAATAAAATATAGTAGCCATACTCCATTTTGGCCTCTGTATCTCTCCTTGATGGCACTGATTTCAGCCTTCATTTGGTCTCTTTGCTCTGGTGTAAGTCCTTGATCACCTTCTTGGGATGACATCCTGAACATTGGGGGGTGTGAAAACATTGAATCTCTCCCAATAACTCCAGCATGATCATGAGATGTGGAGCTGGGCCCAGAGAGGCATTGAGAGCTCTGCAGAGGTAAATGGGATGAGAGAGGGGAAAAAAAGATGAAATTATTGACATTTATGAAATCTTCCAAGGAAAAAAAAATTCCAACAAAACTGAATTATTTCCACAAATGGTATAATTAAGAATGCTTGAAAATACTCGTATTATCTGGAGACTAGAGCTTTAACTTGGGGGGACAGGGAGAATCTTTGCTATGTAGCTAATTTATAGATGACAGACCCCATTTTATCAGTCTTTTGTACCTTACATCCTGGGTTACTATATTAGAGAACAAATGGATGGATCCACATTAGCCAGCCTTTATTTTTATAGTGAATATTTACAGCAAGATTCATGTATAATCCTATATAATAAACTAGTAAAAACAAAAACAAAATCCAACCTAAGTATGACAATGTTTTTAATCTTACTGGGAATAAAAACCGATCAAATTTTCAGATTTTGTATTCCAAGGAGACTGTTACCAGGGATACAAAATGTTCTGAATGCTACTATCATTCCAAGAAATTGATTTCTCTCTGAAGGAAGTATTAGGTCAGTGCTATTCTAATTGAATTTAAAAACCCCCACACATTTTCTTAACATTTAATATGAAATTCTTTTTAGTAGAAAAGATACTTATGTTTTTATCCTTCCCCTCTGACACTTACAGACTAAAAAAAGTATTATGAAAGAAAGAACTTTCTGATATCCTGAGTTGTTTGATGATGCTATACTAAAATTAATATTAAGCCTAACAAAATCAGTATTTAAGGAGAGTAGTTTCTCTAGAAAAAATTTTTAAAAGGTTAAGGATTGGGGGCCCGTAGGTGGCTTAGTGGATAAATAAACAGGTCTAGAGTTGGGAGTTTCAGAAACTTACTAGCTTTGGGACCCTGGGCAAGTCATTTAACCCCCACTGCCTACACCATGAGAACTCATCTGCCTTGGAACTGATACCTAGTATTGATTCTAAGTCAGAAGTACAGTTAAAGAAAAAAAGGTTAATGAGAAATAATGAGAAATGAGAAATAATGAGAAATCAAAACAATATAAATGAGAAAAAAACATCAGAGACATAAAGAAATCAAAACAACTGAGACTTAATGAAACAATTAAAATGCCAATTAATCAAACAATTTTTTCTCTCTAATCATATGATGCTTTACAAATAGAGCTGTATAAATTTACTTGTCTCTCCATTATCCTTGCTTTGTATATACCATTTTTGGCTACTCAATGGACAAGTGGTTTCATTTTTACTTTAAATTTAACCTTTTACATTGTTTATGTTATTCTGAAGAATCCTCTTTTTGCCTTTCATTCACTTTTGCTTTTGAATTAGAACCTGCTAATCTTTATATCTTTTTTAAAAATATATATCTTAGAGGAGAACAAGGGCCCAGATAACAATACTAATTCAACTCTGTTTCCTTAAGTAAATTCCCTTGGAACCAAACTCAAGAATGAATTGTAAATGCTGATATAATTTAGAGACAGTCTGAATCAATATTCCACGCCAAATTCCCAATTATCTAAGACAAAAAATGTTTAAGAAACCACAATTTCTATACTGTTCACCTACTAGCTTGAATCTTACCCCAGGGGAGAGGGCTTCTCTTCACAAGAATAAAAATGACTAACACAAAGCACAAAACATGGCTGAATCAATTAAGGGCATGCAATGCAGGTCAAGGCATCCTTCCTTAATGGTGACTCCTCTATAGAGGGGTGGACCTGTGAGAAGACAACACCAATAGCTCCATTTCTCCCAGACTGAGCCTTATATCTAGGACCACTCTAGATGAGTTTGTGAGCTCACTTATGGGAAGGCCACACTGAAATTTGAGCATTATGAAAACATGATGGCTCCCCCAGGTACCAGTTCAGAAGAAGTTCCATTTCCAAGCTCTGATTCATAAGAGCTTCCAAAGTAGAGCCGATACATATTGAACTTTGATTCTTCAGGAAGCAGCTCAGACATCTCTAGGGAAACAAGAGACTGTTCTAAGCCACACTCTCCATCTCCAGTTGAATCATCAGAGCCACTGCTGTGATTAAGGAAAACCATTGAAGACAGACTGAGGTCACTATCTGAACTGGAACCAATATCCTGAAAAATGCACAAAACAAGAAAACCACGTTATGATTTAAATAATCCTCATCTCTGAACAATCACCAGTGAAGATATCCTAATTGAGCAATTAAAATTGAAGGAAATTTCACAGTATTTCCCCCAATTCTCAAATACATTTAAGGTATGGGGAAATAAAAAGATAAAATACATAAAGAGACTTCTCATCTTGTCAAAACAAACATGTGGTAAAATTTGTAGGCAGTCAACATGATTTTTGTTGTTTAATAGCTAGCCAATCATTCTATTTTTTTGTTACAATGTAATAAAAACTGCATAGTTGGTCCTTTTGTTGGGGCTTTCACTATGCTGTTAACCAATTCATCAACAAAGATTATTAAGTGCCTAACATGTGCCAGACCTGAAGTGTGGCATCACGATATGAATACAAAGGGGAGTTTATAGTGTATTGGGGAATACATGCTGACAGATAAATTAATATTGGACACACACAAGGAAAGCTCTACCATGTTTTCAGGGTGAGGGAGTGGCACCTAGGAGTATTAAGAAAGTTCTCTGGATAGAGACATAAGTTAAGCCTCAAAGGGAATCTTGGACTCCAAGAGTAAGGAGTGCATTCAAAGGATGGGGGACTGAGCTATGAGACTATCACAAATGGGGTACAATAAGGGGGCCACTTTGGCTAGAATATATGCACATGATATGGAATTATCTTGGTAGGAATTAGACTGGGAATGGCTTTAAATGCCAAACAAAAGAGGCTGTAGATTACACTATTGGCATTGGTGAGCCTTTGGTACCTCCTGAGAATGGGAATGATGTTTGAAATTATATATGAAAAAAATTAACACGTTCACAAGAATTTTCCAAAATTGTTCTGAAATAGTACATTATCATATATGTAACTTAAGTAGTTTATTAGTTAATGAAGGTTATCCTTTTAGTAGTTAACATCATGCCATAACTACAAAAATATTTATTATAAGATGCCACATCAACCATCTTTCCAGTGACCTTACTTGTGACAAGCCTGATACCCTCCTCCCATGGATGGCTTCAAGTTGAGCATTGTAGAGCAGAGCTTTCAGATCTGCTCCTGTAAACGAACTAGTCACTGATGCTAAATGCTCAAGATCTACATCATCTGTCAGAGGCAGAGAATCACTAAGGACTTTTAAAATTTCAAGACGAGACACCTGAAGAGAAAAACACAAGGTGATAGGAGAAATGAGAAAATTAACTATTGTCTTAAACTTCTTTACCCATTTCCCATTTTTCTTGATGCTATCTAGTTAAGAATCATGATACACTCCAATGTCTCAAGAATTGAAATTGCAGGTGACCCAAAGAGCAAAAAAAGGGCACAGTGTAGGTATTAAAAATATGTTATAGCATCCTGGGGAACAAACAGCACTTGTGAAAGAGTACCAATTTGGGAATAAAGGTCTTGGGATTGCTACTTACTCTGTGGGACCTTGAAAAGTTACTTAATCTTTCTTAGCCTCAGTTTCCTCAACTGTAACATTAGAAGGCAACACCTGATTTATTCTAAGACCCCTTCGAGATCTATATATATATAGGATTTGATGGATAATGTGTCAGGAATGGCTAAAAAAATAAATCACACAAAAAAGCATGATTGGAAAAGGAGATGGGACAAATGCATTCCTGAAACATTAAAGACTTGGAAGTAATCTTCCATCATATTTAAGAGTGATCTGGATGGCTGGAGAGATTTATAGGTGCCTGGATTCATCAATGAAGCACAAATCTAAAAATGCACAGCTGCTTTTTTAAATGAAATTTTAAAAACTGTCTAACAAGCTTAAAAGAGTTAAAATTACTTTCTAGAAAGTTGACTTTATTTGCCAACTTTCCCTAAAAACAAAAGTAAATATCTAAGTAGGAAAATGAATGAATATCTTAATTTTTTCTCAAGTCAACATACATTTCTTTGCTTCAGGATTTGGGCAAATATCAAAATTATAGTCTTGTGTTCAACAAGAAGTGATTCCAAAGGACATCCAGTATCATACAAGTCACACCAACTTAAACTAATCCAAAATGAACTGAATAACATACACATTTGAGTAATTTGCTTAAATTCTTATAATCTATAGGTTTAAAACATTATCAGAGCTGTGTATTCTTTTTTAGAAGGTCCAAGATCTTTCAAGTATGGTACTAGTTAATCAGGGCAGCTAGATAGGGCAGTAGATAGAGTGCTGGGTTTGGAGTCAAGAAGATTCCTCTTCCTGAGTCCAAATCTGATCTCAGACACTCACTGTGTGACCTTTTTGCCTCAGTTTCCTCATATGTTAAATGAGCTGGACAAGGAAATGGGCATCACTCCAATATCTTTGCCAAGAAAACCCCAAAAGGAGGTCATGAAAGGTCAGGCTAGAATGAACACAACTGACAATGTGAACTCTGAGGAAGGACGATGAACTACACAAGACCTGAATCCGGGAGAAACCCTACTCTAGAATCTATACATGCCCATTTTAAAAGGCCAACAACTTGAGAGTTTTTAGCTCCTTGAGAAAATGGCTAGGAAAAGAGACTTAATATCTTCAGTATACTTTATGGAAAATAGGAATTCAAGATCGCTAAGGACAAAGTTAATACATGAGAAAAACAGTTCTCTTAAATTAAATGTAAGATCACTGCTATTGCCTGATGGAAATAAAACACACAAAAGAGCAATATAGAATTGATCAGTTTGGGTCTCTAACTAGGAAATCATCACCTCATCAGGAGGAGGACAATATACACATTTGTCTAGCCGGCCGGGCCTCAGCAGGGCAGGGTCAATCAAATCAGGGCGACTAGTAGCAGCTAACACATAAACACCTGAAGGAAGAAAAAGGAAAAATTCTTATGGTGATGTGGTAAATCTTTACAGTGGAATAAAAGAAATTTGAAAATGTACAATTATTACCCTCTAAGCCTTCTACTCCATCTAATTGAGTTAATAACTGGTTAACCACCCGGTCGGTGACACCGGTATTATCATGACCTCGTCGAGGAGCAATGGATTCAAATTCATCAAAGAAAAGAATGCAAGGTTTGGCAGCCTGTGCCCTGAAAGAAACACAGTTGTAATTGTCATCAATTCTGAGAAATTAAAACTATATATTTTTTGTGCTAGTGAGGACCTGGAAATAAAGTAGGTACCCACTGACTAAGGAATGGCTAACAAACTATATATGTGAAAGTAATGGAAAATGGCTATGACCATGATGACCACAGAGAGGCATGGGGAGACTTAGATGAACTGATATAAAGTTAAGTAAGCAGAGCCAAAACCCCCCCCCCCAATATATAGTGACCTCAACAACGTAAGTGCAAAGAACAATCACAAAATAATAAAAACGAATACCGCCAGATCACAAAGAACAAGCTTGGCCCCAAAGAAGAGATAAGAGTTGCAAAGGGAGTTGGGGGTCAAGAGGAGCACATTCCATAAATATGAAAGACTGCAGACAATGTCAGATTTTTTTTCTATACACTGCTGAACACCCCCTCCCTCCTTTTTCACTGTTATAGCTCTATGGGAATAGGGAAGATACAGGGATAAATTCAGGTAGTATAAAAAAGATATCAATAAAAACCTATTAAAATAAATCAAAAGTGCATTACAAATTCAGGAATCCTAATACCATAAGGCTACGGTAAGAAGCAAATAAAACATTTGCGCATGTTGATAATTAGCAGTTCACCTTTTTCCATTTTATCAATGAAAACTTTAAGCCTAAAGTTTTGTAGCTTGGTCTAAAAAACAAATCATAAATAATAAACAAAAATTTAGTAAATGGTAAAGGAAGAATAAATCTATCTGTGCTCAAATATAAATCCTAATGAAAAATGTTAGTTAACAAATAACATTCAATGGCATGCAAGGACTTCTAAAATTCAAGTTAGTTATTAATAAATCACAGATTATAAACTACTACTTATTCAGAGAGTAAATTAGTTATCAAAAAACTCTTAATTAAAAAACCAATAATTAAATGCTGGCTAATATTACTTAACTTAAAATATTACAAATCTATGGAGAACCAACCTGAAAAAAATATCTCGAACAGCTTGCTCACTTGCTCCAATATATTTACTTAGTAGTTCCGGGCCCTATCACGGAGAATATAATTATATTAGCATTCAAGACAAAGTTATCACTTCTAAATGGAATCTACTTTTGGCTATCAAAAAGCATACTTAAAAGAGAATAATCACAGATTTTAAAAATCCAAAACTGATATAATGGGAAATTTAAAAAATAAGAACAAATTAATTGGTTTCACCCATATTTAAATTAATGATTATATTACCAGGATACTCATTCCTAAAAAAAAAATACTTCTATGATAATAATTTCTTTGTTCACTGAAGTGATGCCCTTTGGTGCTCTGATGTGGTATGGAGGTGACCCTGGCTTCCTGAAGGTTATACTAATAGTTCTAATAAAAGCCTTGGCAGCTCAACCCAATCTGGTAAGTCTTCCAATATGGGCCCGGTAGAAGCCAAGTGTCTGCTGTCTGAAGATAAACTTAGCTAAATTTGACAGTTGTCCATAGAATCTTACAATGTTGTCCATTCCAGGATGGGGAAGCTGTAATTTGCCTTGCTAGAAGGAATACCAAAAGTGATGGCATTCCTACAGCCTTCTGACAGAGGCACTGTAGCTCAGCTTCTGCTACTAAAGGAGACTCATCTTATTACAAAACTCAGGACGCCCCAATTAGTGTGAAGAGAGTATATTTTTAAAAGGAAGATAAAAGTATACTTTTCTCTAAGAGTAAACTCTTGGAAATTTAACAGTTTAAATTTAAAAGTAAAACAGAATGATTCATTTGGTAAATTGATAGTTTATTTTATTTTACTTCTCATTTTTACTTTGCAATTTAAAAATAATCCTTCTTTAATGTGAATTAGAAAAAAAAGTCTAGTGATGAAAAATAAATTGAATGCCTACATAGGACCAGATATTGTTCCAAGACAGCAGTGTCTAAATTAAAATATCTAATTCCTTCAAATTTCTGGTGTTCTGGATATTAATATAACAGATTTAGATGTTCTCTCTCTCTCTCACTTTCTCTTTCCCCCTCCCCCTTGTGCACTAACTGAATTAATACTGCCTTATGCCTTTGGACCACTCTGTATAAAATATTCTCAGTGCAGTCTGTGGATAAAGGGCTATAAGCTTACAATTAAGGCTGAAAGCATGAGAAGGGATGTACCTCTCTTTGACAGAAGCTGATAAGGATTTTTAGTATAAAGACTAGATTAGTTATTTTCATGTAACCTTTCTATTAATAGTCCAACCTACAATGCAATTTGGAGACTTTATTGGTGAGACTGAAGGTTCTTCCCTACAAAGGAAGCAGCAAATACAACAAAAGGTAAACTTGGAAAGGTTAACATGCCAGAGAAAATGTCCTGAAAGTTTGTTTTATAACAAGTGCAAAAAAGAAAACTGATAATTGTAGGATCTAGAAAGAAGAAAGTAGAAGATGGATTTTCCAGTACCGTCCTGGACAGGAGATGCTCATTGGCTTGACATAGTTTCTGGCATTAATCATTAATGCATGTATTATAAACCAGTACAAGAGCCATATTAGCATGATTACACACATACAGCCTCCCTACCCCAATATGTATGAACATACACAAACACATGCATGATTGATTTTTCATTCAGGCAGCCAAGGGTATAAAAAGGGAACAATCAAGAATTTAATCTCATAATAGAATATCATTCTAGACAAGAGGGGCTGCGTCCCAATTTTCCTTAGACATATTTTCATGCAAATATTCAGCATACCTTGATACTGATAAAGTTCATCCCACTCTCTCGTGCAATTACTCCTGCTATTAATGTTTTTCCTGTTCCAGGAGGGCCATACAACAGTATTCCCGTCCTTTGTCGGATAGGCAAGTTTGAAAATAAATCCGGGTACTAAAAATGACAAAGAACTGAATTCTAAAACTGAAATGCATTAATAGAAAAAAAACCTCTTCAGATTCAGCCCAGACTGAACCTCTGTCAAATCATACAAGTAGTATTACTTGTGTAAATGCAAAAGCATAACAACAATCAGGTGCTCATCTTGGGGAGCAAATGCTCTTAATGAAGACAAAGAACATTTTCTGCACATAAAAATATAGGAAAAAGCACTAGCTAGTGGTATTTGCTCCACAAGAATTAGGGCAGTTCAATTGCCATTTTCTATCTAAGCCTCTTCCATTTCTTCTCAAGCATACATGAAAATAAAGCACAGAATTAATAACAAAATTCACTCTGTGACATCTGCTCAACTGTAAAGTCTGTAAGGACCAAACTCTATCTCAATTATTCTTGTCTCCCTCAATGCCAAATACAGCACTTGCTACCTAATGGGTACTTGGTGGCTGTTCATGAATATGGTTCCCTTACTGGTTTTGATTTTGCTGCATCCAAAAACATATTAACTCAGAATCAAATCAGCCTTGGGAGCTGGTGACCACACTTCCTGCCTGTTCTGCCTGCTGTCAATTCCCCCAGACTCCAAATCTGGCTTGCCCTGTTGTACCATCACCAAACTCTCATCTCCCTGGCTCTAGTCTGTGCCCTCCTGCCTTCTGCATGTCTGGGTGCTGATAGTGCTATTTGCTGAACTGACTGGAAACTGAATACATTTGCCTACAAGAAGCTATCTTTTGAAATACTAGCTAAAAATCCTAGAAGCATACTTTGTAGTTCTTCTGGAAGTTACTTTTTCCAATTGAAAAAAAAAATACCTTTGCTGGTAACTGTATGGTATCCATAAGAATCTGTCGCACTTCATGTAAGCCACCAATCTTGTCCCAGCCTACATCTTTAGGCTTATGCAGGTTTACGTTTCGCAGAGATGTTGGAGTAAAGCCTTTGAGAGCTTTTTGAAAGTCTAGTGTTTTTAAATGTAATCCTATTTTAAAAATAACAAATAAAATAGTTCTGGCACTTTGACATTGAACAAAATGAATTTTGAAGACACTTCACTTCTTTTAGGTCATAGTGTTATCTAATTAAATGCTTCCTTAATAAGTAAAGTGAAAAACAATTAATGTTTGATGTAGGCTAACAGCAATTGCATTTCAATTGTTCATCTATAATATTTTGTCAATAAAACATACCCTCTTCTGTGCACACATTCTGGCTGGAGATACAGGCATGGACAGCTCGATCCACAAGCATTGTGAAATCTCTAGCTACAAAACCTTCAGTTTCTTTTGCAATACAACGCAGGTCGAGATCAGTGAATTTATCTACATTACGGTTAAGTTTATTTTTTATTACACAATGCAGAATTTCCTGTCTTTGTTCCTGGGAGGCAGGAGGAAACATAATTAAACCACAATTCTAATTGCATCTCAATTTATTTGCACACAATTTTTGAGAAAATTCAATGTGATAAAACAATATTATTTGTAGTCATTTTAAAAATGAACACTTTCTTTTTTTTTACTGAACACTAAGCTTCTTTTAATATAGGCTAAGACATATGAGAAAGAACACTATCCATATCCAGAGAAAGAACTGTGGGAGCGGAAACACAGAAGAAAAACGACTGCCTGATCACATGGGTCGATGGGGACATGATTGGGGATATAGACTCTAAGCGATCACCCCAGTGCAAATATCAATGATATGGAAATAGGTCTTGATCAATGACACGTGTAAAACCCAGTGGAATTGCTCATCGGCTACAGGAGGGGGAAAAATGAACACTTTCTTAATAAAGCCAAATGGGAGTATGAATGCAATACTCTTTTTTATTCCAGGAACTTAAAATGTCATTCCTAAAAATATATGAAGAAATTAACATATGAACTGCTGAAAATCTATTATTATACATGAGCAAAAGTTGAATTTCTTATTCTTAATCAAGGTTACTTAGTAATATATTTTAGTCTGTGCTGATTTATATTATTAAAAAACAGTATTTTTTATAGACTAATTTGCTTGAGTACAGATTCAAGGCTTAAAATAAAATAGGTCAAGAATCTGGAGGAAATCAAGATGACAAAAATGTAATAAAAAGATTAAAATTCAGGACCATTTATCTGATCTTATTGGTACCAATGCTTCATCCTAACAACTCTGAAATGGAGGAGGTAATGCAGGTTGATGAAAAAAATTTAAGCTGATAAACTTTAAAAAAGAAAACTTCACATTCCTGTTTTCCATCATCCCCTCAAAAAAGGAATATTCTATATTTATGATAAGCGGTTCCCCTGGCAAGCATAGAGCTCAATGGCACTCCAGGGTTTTAAAAATACATTTCTTTCTCATGCTGGATTTGGGCTGTTGTAAATCCAATACAATCAGTCACATTTTATTAGCTGTGGGCTTCCCTTTAAGAACTCCATATGCATTAAGCTGTTATTACTTTCTAACTTCATGTTTAAAGGACTTTTTTACGAGAACAGTTTTACCTAATATTATGTAGAAATCAACCAAATTATTTCATGGGACTATTTTGGACACTTCAAAAAATCTTCACTCTTGGCTCTCCTATTAGAGCAGAGAGCCCATGAGGGAGAGTAGAAAGAACATGTCCTGACAATCAGGCCAGCTAGCTGGGTCTGCTAGCAGATGTTCAAAAAGAGGTTGATGTTGGAAGTTGTTCAGTCACAGATATAACAAGAAAGCTAAAGCCCATGAAATTATACAACTTATTTTTCAACTTGCCGCCTAAAGTAGAATACCAGGCTTTATGCTTTCTACACAGACATAGCCATAAATCAATCATTTCTTTGCCAAGCATTATTACCTGGTCTGGAGCATTTATATACTGGAAGTTCTGAAATATGTGGACTCCTTGTGCAGAAACAAGTAAAGGATGAAGAGAATGATGAGTCTGGCTTGTGGCAACCAAAGCAATCAAACTTCCCATGCCTATTATCTCTTTGATCATGTCTTTCAAAGCTAAAAATAAGCAACATTTCTCTATTAGCACAAAAAGCTTAATAGCTACAAAAAAACTTCATAGATTAAATAAAATAAGCTCCATATGCTTTAAAGAAAACAAACTTTTACCTTCCCTCTTAGAATCAATACTGTGTATTGGTTCCAAGGCAGAAGAGCAGTTAGGACTAGGTAATGGGAGTTAAATGACTTGGCCAGCATCACACAGCTTAGGAAGTGTCTGAGGCCAAATTTGAACCCAGGCCTGGTTCTCAATCCACTGAATCACCCAGCTGCCCTCCCCAGGCTTTTAAAATTATAATGGTTCATAGATAATCTCTAAATTAGACATATGCTTACAGCTTTCTGAAAAACAACTTACTTTACAACTTCTAAAAATTATCTAAAAGAAGCATGGGAGACTGCAGAAACAGGGTATATCTCCCACTCCATGTGTCTATTGATGCTCCTTATCACTACATTCCGCAAATTTTAAGAGTGGGCTGAAGCAGATACTATATAAAAATATCTAGAGTCACTGAAAATTTCTCTTTTCTTGAATATGGAAAACTTTGACCGACAACTTCTAGAGTGTGATGCCCAACCCCTTGAGATTAAGTTGCAGATTCAGTTCCCTTGCTAAATTTGCAGCTTAAATCAAGGCCACTGATATATTGCATACAGGGCTTGCCTCAGGATTAAGGTTCACAATCCCTTCAAGAGACCCATCAGAAGGCAAGGCTTGTACTTAAACAATATTTCAAAATGAGATCACTCCAAAAATCACTGATATCTCCAACCATGAACTAATATACTCTCATCAATTTCCCTTTAAAAACAGAAAGAAACCACCCTACAAAGGCCTGGGAGGACAGAAGGCTTTATATAAGAAGTCAAAAATGGCTCTGTGTTCTACTGTGTAATTTCAATATGGGATAGCCGCAGAAGCTACATTTGATAATAATGGCAAAGTACTTTCCATATGCATTTGATCCTTACAACAACTTTTAGAGGTAGGTATTCATTATGGTTCCCATTTTACATATGGGGAAAGTGAGGTTTGGGGAGATGTAGGGACTTGTTCAAGATCAAACAGCTAGCATCTGGGGCTGGGCTTGAGTAAAGGCCACTTTGACTCCTGGTCAAGAGGTCTTATCTCCTGTGGCTCAGAAATATTTACATAAAGCACATGCAGCTGTGTAGAGCTACAGAAAATCCCTCTTTGCAAACCTGCCCAGCAAAACGGACTGGACAGTAAGACAGCTATACAAGGTGAAGGCTGCACTTATATGAGAAAAAACAGATTTCCACATTAATTTTGAATACACTGACTTTCAGACAAAGGAGATTTTGTGGCAAGAGAAAATTTCCCCCAAGTAAGCAATCCCCAGCCTCCTCACCATATGCCAGTCGCTGACTCTGGACTGCATTAGGCCCATGTTCCAGCTCGGGCATGGAAGATACGCCAATTATATGATCCAGGTCATCAAGGAGAACGACAGATGGCTGTTTCCACACAGCTTCTGAGAAAGCCAACTCCAGGGCTCTCTGCACATTTTCAGGTCTTTTCCCTGAAATACATGATAAGAAATGCTCCAGATCTGACTCAGGGCTCAGGAAGAGTGTAAGGCTTTTGTTTTGCATGGACCTAGTAAAACATTTAAGCATCTATAGAATATATGTTTTGAGGGACCTAAAGGGCCCAGATTATCCAAGGGATAAAATGAGGTTGGGGATATTTTGGAACAAAAGATGGGAAATCCTATTTTATAGAATACTGGTGTCATATAACAAACATTTTGATATATAACTTCATATTTTAGAGAAAAAATATTGCCACCAACCAAATTTTCACAGTGCAAATCTAATTCACATTCAGTAGTCATCAGGTTTTTGCAGGAAAAGGTTGAATGATAACCATCCCATCCTCACCCCCTCTCTCACATCCAAGAAGAAGAGATAAAAACCAGAGGGGTTACATCACATGCACAGTGGCAGATTTCAAGTCAGTGGCAGAACTGTGAGTCTGAATTGCCTGGCTTTCCAACCAGTTTCCAATGAATCATATAGCCTTTCAAAACTGGAGTGCCTATATTACTAATAAGAGATCACTAAATGTTGAAACTCAAATTGATTTCGTCCTGAGGATATACATTCTCTGAAAGAACCCTAGCTTGACTATTTGAGCAATCACTTTGGAGGGTCTTCTCTGCCTTTTCCCTTCTGGACTCATACCTATTATTTTATTGTATTATTATTCCCTTTTATCCCAGAGAAATGTGAAAAATGTGCTGATTCAAAGGACTGGGCAAATGATAATTTTTTAAGGGGAAATTCTTTTAAAAAGGAAAATTTTCTAAAAATAAAGTTTCTTGTTACTTTCATCCCCAATGAGTCAAAAGCATTATAAAAAAAACACTATTAAAATATTATTGAATTGAAACATTTTTTTCCTCACTGGCTGACAGAAGGGTTCCTCCAATACTTTATTCTTAAATTTATTTATAAACCATTCATCACTAAAAGAAACTGGCATTTGTGGGAAAAAAAAGGAAATCAAGTGATCAAAAGTAAAGAAGCTACTTAGAGAAATGTTCAAAGAATACATGTTCAGAGAAATATTTAATAATGAATCCTTGTAATTACTCACCTAACTGCATTAAGGTTTACAGAAGACTTTGTTCACAGTTCCTCTTTCTTCAAAGTATATATAATATGATCCCTTAAAATACTCACCAAAATTCCTGACCATGCCAATAGATGACTTCACTTCAACTTAGAAGTAACAAGTACAGGTATTCCTTCTATATTACAACTTTCCCTATCTTGAAATATAATGGATCAGCAGAAGACATTAAATGGGAATTTTAGAGGAATTTGGTAGAAGCTATAGATTACATGTGAAAGCCAGCAGATGATGCAAAAAAAGTATAGAAACTCAGAAATGCATGACTAACCCACATTTTACAATAAGGTACTATTTTTTTTTAATCAGAAATTTTCTTTTTTTTCTTTTTAAACATTATTTTATTTGGTCATTTTTAAACATTATTCATTGGAAACAAAGATCATTTTCTTTTCCTGCCCACCCCCCTACCCCTCCCATAGCCAACACGCAATTCCACTGGGTAGCACGTGTCCTTGATTCGAACCCATTTCCATGTTGTTGGTATTTGCATTAGGGTGTTCATTTAGAGTCTCTCCTCAATCATATCCCCTCAACTCCTGTAGTCAAGCAGTTGCTTTTCCTCGGTGTTTTTACTCCCACAGTTTGTCCTCTGCTTGTGTTTTTTCTCCTAGATCCCTGCAGATTGTTTAGGGACATTGCATTGGCACTAATGGAGAAGTCCATTACATCAATTGTATCACAGTGTATCAGTCTCTGTGTACAGTGTTTTCCTGGTTCTGCTCCTTTTGCTCTGCATCACTTCCTGGAGGTTGTTCCAGTCTCCATGGAATTCCTCCACTTTATTATTCCTTTGAGCACAATAGTAGTCCATCACCAACATATACCACAATTTGTTCAGCCATTCTCCAATTGAAGGGCATCCCCTCATTTTCCAATTTTTTGCCACCACAAAGAGTGCAGCTATGAATATTTTTGTACATGTCTTTTTCCTTATTATCTCTTTGGGGTACAAACCCAGCAGTGCTATGGCTGGATCAAAGGGCAGACAGTCTTTTATCGCCCTTTGGGCATAGTTCCAAATTGCCCTCCAGAATGGTTGGATCATTTCACAACCCCACCAGCAAAGAATTTTTGCCACATTCCCCCCGACTTTGCCGTATCCCCTCCAGCATTCATTACTTTCCTTTGCTGTCATGTTAGCCAATATACTAGGTGTGAGGTGATACCTCAGAGTTGTTTTGATTTGCATCTCTCTGATTATAAGAGATTTAGAACACTTTTTCATGTGCTTATTAATAGTTATTAATAATAATAATAGAGATAATCATGTGATTTTTGTCATTTTGCTTGTTAATATGGTCAATTATGTGGATGGTTTTCCTAATATTGAACCATCCTTGCATTCCTGGTATGAATCCTGCCTGGTCATAGTGGATAACCCTTGTGATGACTTGCTGGAGTCTTTTTGCTAGTATCCTATTTAAGATTTTTGCATCTATATTCATTAGGGAGATTGGTCTATAGTTTTCTTTCTCTGTTTTTGAACTGCCTGGCTTTGGGATCAGTACCATGTTTGTGTCGTAAAATGAATTTGGTAGAACTCCTTCTTGGCTTATTCTGTCAAATAGTTTGTTTAATATTGGGATTAGTTATTCTTTGAATGTTTGATAAAATTCATTTGTGAATTAGGGAGTTCTTCGATGGCTTGTTCAATTTCTTTTTCTGATATGGGGTTGTTTAGGTAATCTATTTCTTCCTCTTTTAGTCTAGGCAATTTATATTTTTGTAAGTATTCATCCATATCACCTAGATTGCCATGTTTGTTGCCATATAATTGGGCATAGTAGTTTTTAATGATTGCCTTAATTTCCTCTTCATTAGAGGTGAGATCTCCTTTTTCATCTTGGATATTGTCAATTAGGTTTTTTTCTTTCCTTTTTTTAATTAGACTGACTAGTACTTTGTCTATTTTATTTGTTTTTTCAAAGTATCAGCTTCTAGTCTTATTTATTAAATCAATAGTTCTTTGACTTTCTATTTTATTAATTTCTCCTTTGAGTTTTAGGATCTCTAATTTAGTCTTCATCTGAGGATTTTTAATTTGTTCACTTTCTAGTTTTTTAATTTGCATGCCCAATTCATTGACTTCTGCCCTTCTTAATTTGTTAATATATGAACTCAAGGATATAAATTTCCCCCTGAGTACTGCTTTGGCTGCATCCCATAGGTTTTGAAAAGATGTCTCGTCATTGTCATTTTCTTCAATGAAGTTATTAATTGTTTCTATTATTTGTTCTTTAACTAACCGGTTTTGGAGAATTGTATTGTTTAATTTCCAATTAGTTTTTGATTTACCTCTCCATGTTCCCTTACTAATTATTATTTTCATTGCATTGTAATCTGAGCAGGTCGCATTTATTATTTCTGCTCTTTTGCACTTGTTTGCAATGTTTTTATGCCCTAATACATGGTCAATTCTTGTGAATGTACCATGTGCTGCTGAAAAGAAGGTATATTCCTTTTTGTCCCTGTTTATTTTTCTCCACATGTCTACTAACTCTAATTTTTCTAAGATTTCATTTACTTTTCTTACCTCTTTATTACTTATTTTTTGGTTTGATTTATTTAGTTCAGATAGAGGAAGGTTCAGGTCTCCCACTAGTATAGTTTTTCTATCTATTTCATCCTTGAGCTCCACTAGTTTCTCCTTTAGAAATTTGGATGCTATGCCATTTGGTGCATACATGTTGAGTACAGAGATTTCCTCATTGTCTATACTGCCTTTTATCAGGATGTAATTATCTTCCCTATCTCTTTTAACTAGATTTATTTTTACTTTGGATTTGTCAGATATCACGATTGCGACTCCTGCCTTCTTTTTATCAGTTGATGCCCAGTAGATTTGGCTCCACCCTCTTACTTTCACCCTATGGGTATCTACCTTCCTCATGTGTGTTTCCTGCAGACAGCATATGGCAGGGTTTTGGATTCTAATCCACTCTGCTATTTGCTTGCATTTTATGGGTGAGTTCATTCCATTCACATTCAGAGTTATGATTAATAGCTGTGTATTACCCAGCATTTTGATTTCTACTCCTGGTCCTACCTTTTCCTTCTACACCAATGTTTGTTTTTAATCAGTCCCCCTAGTTCCCACCCTTATTTTACTTCCACCCTTATTTTCCTTCCCTTTCTACCCCCCTCCATTATTATTCTCCCCCCTTATTTTCCAGGTAGTCTTTCTAAAATTAACCCCCACCCCCTTCCTCCCTTGTACTGCTTCCCTCCCCACCAGTCCATTTTTTACCCTTCTACTAGAGGGCGCAAATCTATTCTCTGCCCCAATTGATTGGATTGTTCTTCCCTCTTTGGGTCAATTTCAAAGCATGTAAGAGTTGAGTATTTCCTATCTCCGACCTCTTTACCATTCCAGTGTATTGATGTTCTCCCCCTCCCACCATGAGCTTCTTTGTGACATATAAATTTACCCCCATTTGTTTCTTTTCCCATTTCTTTTATTATTAACCTATTTTTAGCTCTAGTTTTATATATAGATATATATATATACACACACATAAGCATACACAAGTGTATGTATTTATGCATGCATATATCTATATACCTATTTATGTCTTGTCCTTTCATCCTATACAGTTCGTCACTGTTCCCTCTAAGTGTACTTCTTTTTGCTGCCCAGATAATAACAACAGTTTTTAAGTTACCAATGACCTCTTTTCTTTTAGGGATACATATCATTTTAACTTATTGAGTCTCTTAAAATTTTTTTTGTTTTGTTTTTCTTTTTTCCCTCTTTTTTAATTACCTTTTGATGATTCTCTTGAGTTCTGTGCTTGGACATCACATTTTCTGTTCAGGTCTGGTTTTTTCTTTACGAATTCTTGGAATTCTTCTATTTTGTTGAATGACCATACTTTCCCTTGTAAGAATATAGTCAGTTTTGTTGGGTAGTTGATTCTTGGTTGTAGACCAAGTTCCCTTGCTTTCCAGAATATCATATTCCATGCCTTTTGGTTTTTCAGTGTGGATGCAGCCAGATCCTGGGTTATCCTCACTGTGTTTCCATGGTATCTGAATGACTTCTTCTTGGCAGCTTGTAATATCCTTTCTTTGGTCTGATAGTTCTTGAATTTGGCTATAACATTCCTGGGTGTTGTCAGTTGGGGATTAAGTACAGGAGGTGATCTGTGGATTCTTTCAATCTCCACTTTTCCCTCTTGTTCTAGGATATCGGGGCAGTTTTCTTTAATAATTTCCTATAGTATGATGTCCAGGCTTTTTCTTTTGTCATGGTCTTCTGGTAGACCAATGATTCTTAAATTGTCTCTCCTTGAACGATTTTCTAAATCCTCTGTTTTGTGAATGAGATGCTTCATATTTTCCTCAATTTTTTCATTCTTTTGGTTTTGTTTTATAGTGTCTTGCTACCTTGTGAGGTCACTTAATTCTAGTTATATTCTGGTTCTAAAAGACTGGATTTCATCCCTGGCTTTTTTGATCATCCTTTTCCTTCTGATTTTCTTTTGAGGTCATCTTTCATCCTCTTTATCTTGTTTTTCATCCCCTTTTTCTCATCTTTCATCTTCTTCACCTCATCTTTCATCTCCTTTGCCTCATTTTCCAGCTGGTTGATTTTAGCTTTTAAGACACTATTTTCTGTTTCCAGATGATTTATCTTAGTTTTTAAGTTCTTTTCCCAATTGTCTTTAGCCTCTGCCTCTCTCTGCCTCTCTCTCTCTCTCTCATTATTTTATTTGGTCATTTTGAAACATTATTCATTGGAAACAAAGATAATTTTCTTCCCCCCCCACCCCCCCTCCATAGCCAACGTGCGATTCCACTGGGTAGCACATGTGTCCTTGATTCGAACCCATTTCCATGTTGTTGGTATTTGCATTAGGGTGTTCATTTAGAGTCTCTCCTCAATCATATCCCTTCAACCCCTGTAGTCAAGCTCGATGTTTTTACTCTCACAGTTTGTTCTCTGCTTGTGTATAGTGTTTTTTCTTCTAGATCCCTGCAGATTGTTTAGGGACATTGCACTGACACTAATGGAGAAGTCCATTACATTCGGTTCTACCACAGTGTATCAGTCTCTGTGTACAATGTTTTCCTGGTTCTGCTCCTTTTGCTCTGCATCACTTCCTGGAGGTTGTTCCAGTCTCCATGGAATTCCTCCACTTTATTATTCCTTTGAGCACAATAGTATTCCATCACCAACAGATACCATAATTTGTTCAGCCATTCTCCAATTGAAGGGCATCCCCTCATTTTCCAATTTTTTGCCACCACAAAGAGCGCAACTATGAATATTCTTGTACAATTCTTTTTCCTTATTATCTCTTTGGGGTACAAACCCAGCAGTGCTATGGCTGGATCAAAGGGCATACAGTCTTATATTGCCCTTTGGGCATAGTTCCAAATTGCCCTCCAGAATGGTTGGATCAATTCACAACTCCACCAGCAATGAATTAATGTCCCTACTTTGCCATGTCCCCTCCAGCATTCATTACTTTCCTTTGCTGTCATGTTAGCCAATCTGCTAGGTGTGAGGTGATACCTCAGAGTTGTTTTGATTTGCATCTCTCTGATTATAAGAGATTTAGAACACTTTTTCATGTGCTTATTAATAGTTTTGATTTCTTGATCTGAAAACTGCCTATTCTTGTCCCTTGCCCATTTATCAATTGGAGAATGGCTTGGTTTTTTGTATAATTGATTTAGCTCTTTGTAAATTTGAGTAATTAAACCTTTGTCAGAGGGTTTTTATGAAGATTGTTTCCCAATTTGTTGCTTCCCTTCTGATTTTAGTTACATTGGTTTTCTTTGTACAAAAACTTTTTAATTTGATGTAGTCAAAATTATTTATTTTACATTTTGTGACTCTTTCTAAGTCTTGCTTGGTTTTCAGCCTCTCTTAATTGTGTTTTGAATTGCATTTTGAGTTCTTCCAAAGCCTGTATCCAATTCACTGGGATTTCTGATTTTTCCTTAGATGATCTGCCCCCCCCCATCCGTTCGCTCTTTGCTCGTTACCTGTACAGAAGCTGTCTATAGTAATTTCTTTCTTCTTTTTCTGTTGTTTGCTCATGTTTACCCCTTCTTTGCTTCCCGTATTTGTCTGTGCTCTTGCTCCTCTCAATTTTTTTTGGTTTTGGGCTGTCAGTCTCCCCTCTTGGAGCTTTGTCATATCTCTTGGTACAGTCTCTGGGGGAGGAATGTTGGCTTCCCTGTCCTCTGGAGGCTTTTGATCTGATTAACTTCAACTGGATTGGGCTGTATGTGCTGTGAGGCCGAAGACTCCTGGAAGGCTGGAGCCAAATGGAAGGTCTCAGCCACCCAGGCTCTCTCCAATTCTCCAGTTGCTTCTCCACTTCCTGCATTCCAAACTCTGAGCCTGGCACAGCACTGTACACAAGGCACACCAATGCCTTTGCCCGCCCAGAGGTTCCTGTCCTTGTGGGAGGCCCTGTACTCTGGGGGGGGTCCTGGCCTCCCTGAACTCTGAGGACTCCAGATGGGATTAGGTTCAACTGGGTTGGTCTGGATGTGCCCCGAGGCAAAAAACCTCCAGTGAGACTGGAGCCAGATGGAAGGACCCAGCCCCGGGGCTGCAGGCTCTTTGGTCTCTCTCTCTGGCTGCTTCCCTGTCGCCTGTGTTGTACGCTCTGAGCCTGGCCCAGGTTGCACTCAAGGTACACCCTCCAGACCTGTACCTTTGCCCGCCTGGAGTTTCCTGCTGTCGCTGGGGGCTCTGCACTCTGGCTTGGGGGGGGGGGGGGGCCCTGGGACCTTCCTTCTGCCTTCCTCTTAGTCCCGAGTGTTCTCGGATTCCTGCTTTTTGGGGGGGGCGTACCTTCTGAATTGAGTCAAGAAGGAGGGTTCCCTGCCTCTCTCCTATTGTTAAGTTTGAATTTCAGTCCCCTAGGCGCATTCAGTTTGTGATCGGTAAGGAAGGGTTTTCAGAGGTCTGAACTTTTGCTGCTTCTAAGCCGCCATCTTGACTCTGCCCCACAATAAGGTACTATTAATATCCCATAAAAGAAAAATAATTCAGACTTCTGCTATGGTACAAAGACAGGCAAAAAGTTTTATATGGTGCCATACCCCTAAATGCCACAATGCCTCTGTGTATAAAATTATATCCGTTGTAAAACTAAGCAAAGACCACAGATGCATAAAAACAGGGACTCACTGGCTAAGTGGTGTAAAAATAGACTCGAATCCAGGACTTCAATCCCCACAATTCCTTGCTCCACTTCCCTAAAATGCTTTGTAATCTCACTGAATTCTCATGTGGGCTGAGATCGAGAAGGTATTTAACCTGATTGCAAAGGCTTTTGTGGCTCTTTTGGTTTTCCGCTTGCAAGCAGACGTGGCTCTTTTCATAATGTAGGTGAGGTTGTGTTTAGGCCTCTCTCTGGCCTAGTCACATGCTTTCTTATCCTGTATTTTCTTTAATCCTTAATCTTTAATAAACCTCATAAAAATATAATACTCCTTGCAGAGAGAAACTAATTTCTAGCTGCCTCAGTTCCCTAAATTTTAATCTTTACAGTGGCCAAGAATGAGTTACACAGCACAAAATACCAAGCTCATTTACTTGCTACTCCTTGAGAGCCTGAAGCTTTTCTAGCCACTCTCACAAGAATACCAGCCTGCATTCAATGCCTCAAAGCAGCCCAGAACAATGATGGGGTCAAGAAAACTCCACTGCCTTCCTCTTCCCCTTTATCAATGACCCTTAAGCTAAGTAAAACAACAATAAAGAGGACCAAGTTAGGCTCCACATGGTAAAGATAAACGGAGAAGTCCAAATAGAATTGGACCACCCATTAGGAGCACACCCCAGGTGTGTTCCCTCAGAACATTACTGACACAAATGATGTTCCTACCTCTCAAGGCTTTACAATCCATCACTTCCACATGAGCATCCAGCTTGTCTGAGGCTTCTTTGCAAACAGCCTTGGCTAAAGTGGACTTTCCACTCCCCTAGAAAAGAGATGTTTGTTGGTAACTACATTTTATTAGTAATAAATCCAATAACAAATATTGATGGTAAAATGCAAAATGGATTGGATAATCGATCAACAAATAAGCAGGTAGTACTCAAATACCTGATCCCTCAAAATATTCAACTCTGCCCCTCCTTCAAGGAGCTCATGACCTATGGTTTGTATCTTACAGAATGTCATTTTTTTGTAGGGAAAGGATATAAAAGTCTAACACCTTCAATCATTTGGTGCTAGTTCTCACTAGGGACAGGAAACTATAGGCTGAAATCCCACCGACTGCTGAATTAGTCATAGTTCAGTTATTTAAACCAAACCCTGGTCTACATCTATCATTTTTTCCTCAATTTAAATACACCAGTAGGTAGTGAATTATTTGGCTTTGAGGCCTGTAGGTCAATGTGTCAAGGATCAGTACTTTGTCAGTATGGGATATCTTTCACTTACACAGAGAGTAACTTCTCTGTGATTCCATATTCAAATTTCCTTGAGACTCCAAGAAGTTCAGAGGATCCCAGAGCTAGAGCTCTAACTAGAAGAGACTTCAGGGATCATCTTATCAAATTCTCCCCTTTCACAAGAGAGGTAAGAACTTCTGAGTGATTTTTTCACGTAGTGTCAGAGGTAAGATTCACACTCTGGTCTTCCTGACACTCTATCTAGCACTATACTACCCTTCTCAACAAGAAATCAGGTAAAGTGGAGCATCCCTCCCTTTCCAAGCTTGGCCTCTGAAATTAGAATCTGAAGTACAAGAATAAACAGGTTCCAAGTGAGTAGCTTGTCTCTGCCATAAAGAACAGAGTTTTTGTTTGTAGCCATTTTGACCAAACAGCTTTCTCCTATATTTCCAGGATCTCAGTCAGGCATAAATTAACTGAGGTTTATGAAAACCTGATCTTCCAATAAAGGTCTATTAGGGAATGTATCTTGAAATTTAAATTATATAAAAATAAAAGACAGATGAAGAGTAAGAAAATAATAATCAAAAGGGAAAAAATCATGCCAATCAAATAGAGGGAAACCTAAAAGGGAGTTTGAGCAGAATAAGGCAATAACTTCTGGGTCTGATGATAGTGCCTTGGTAAAGACATCTTTTTGCAAAATCTTGCACCAGGAAGAAGCTAAAGGAAGCAATCTTTTTAGTATATTAATCAACAATTCTTTTATAAGTGAGTACCCAAGAACCAAAGACACAAACATTAGAAGAACTCTAATTACTCTCAAGAGTAATTGAACTGTAAACAGCACCTTTGCTCCTGAGATCAGGATAGCTCCATTCCGAAGTCCTGAAACAATGGAGGCCAGTTGGCGAGATAAAGGACGTCCCAAGAGACTATGGGTGACATACTCCAGACAAATTATTCCTTGTTTACTCACCCCCCTGCAGAACAATTCAAAGTAATAAATTAGATAATTCAACAACGAAGCATAATGATAAAATATTGCTACTAGAAAACCCAAATTTCTATATTAAGTTAGAAGCATATTAAACAATAGATGAAACTTTTCAAATCCTAATTATTGGAAAGAGTCTAATTTAGTGAAAAGTCTGAATTATGAATTTTTAAAATTCAATTTTATTGCTCTCATGTCCATTCAAAAATTAGGAGGAAGTTATTAGCTTGGCATAGTATAGATTCTTAAGGAACTTGTTTTAACTTTTTAAAAGGTTTAGGTTTTTTGCAATGAGCACACCGGTTACAAATAGGTACTTTAAAAATATTTGGCTAAAATTAAAAGTTTTTTTTTTTCCCTTTAAACACACTCTCTAAAATCTTACTGGTAACATAATTTACTTAGCAAATCTAATTTTTATAAATAATTCAAAGACCAGCCTTGGTACTGTCTTATTACAAATTCCAAAATATTTCAGTCCAACTGAATTCTATACTGACAACTCTGAAAGTTCTTACTTTATGGTCTAGATAGTTTTTATTCCCAAAGTGCTAGTAACATCACTAAGGCTAATAAAGTCTCATATATTATCTAATTTGGTCCTATAAGCTGACTTGTCCACAGTCCTAGGGTCAGTAAAATGTCTGAGGTAGGATTAGAATATGGGTCTTCTTGATTCTAAGGCCAAGACTCTATCCATTGTACCACTCAGCTACCTAACAATAATGCCTTACTAACCCAGATTCCAATTGTATACAGTTCCTTAGGAAATTATAGGCATTAATTATACATTTTGTCAAAAACCTAGCTGAAAATCCTGCCTAATGATCTATCTATGACCCTTTTGGCTCCCTTCAAGAACTTAGCCACTCACCTTACCCATTACACTTAGAAGGTAAAGGAATAAACAGTTTAAATACTAAAAATGTTTCTTCACTGAAATTTCACAAAATTATTTGCTTTGAGAATTACAAATTACTGTTACTATAATCATAGCATGAACAATTAGGTTCACATCTGGCCTCTTTCCTCTTCTCACAAATAAGATTCTCAGTGTAAAGTGGTTAATAAGCTGTATGCTTTTGGGTGTATGAGAGCCATGTAAATCATTAAGACATATTATTTAAATGGAAACAGTCTTTGGAATCATTAGAGAAAGCATAGTCGTTATTGGCATGCAAATTATAACGTTTGTACATAAAGAACCTAGCATAGAGAAAATATTTTTAAAACAAATTGTGTTTGACCCATACTTCTTACCCTAAGGAGTTCAGTTTTAAAAATGGAGGAGTGGAGGTGGTTTCCTCACTGTTTTCCCCTTGTGTCACAGGATACAGAAGAACCTACCATAATGAGGAAAAGCAACTTTAATTTTGAAAGGTGTATGATAAAAAAACAGTTTCATTTAGGAAACAAAAAGCAATGTTTCCCTCAAATACAATAAATTTGTGCTTTCAGAATACTAAAAATAACATTTTTAGTATAATATATTAAATCATTTTGTTTCCATAATCGCTTTATTCCTTATATAATGGGGCATATTTATTTACTTAACTAAAATGCTTTAGTAATTTGGCATTTGGATAACACCCCCATAAGACATAATATTACATTTTACCTGCTATGCCATTCTATCTCAATAGTATTAGAACTTCTAAAAAGGTTTATTTAAAACAATAACAATAATGTTTTCATTTTAACTGTGTTAGATCAAATGTGAAGAAAGAAGAAACATAATGAAATAAATGGGGAAGTTTGTAAGAGACAAGTCAATCTGACAAGAAAAGCATGAAGCAGGCACTGATTGGTTCATAAAATCATCTTTGCATTCACTGTTGAAAGTCAAAGAAATCGAAACATACTCAAAAGACAACATGTCTCAACCCCTTTTCTCTTACAAGTGGTAGTACTGGTAGTTCATTTTTATACACAGGAAGAACTAAGATCAGCAACAAATTTTATAATTAATTTCTTTAAAATATGTAACTTAAAATTTTTTTTTGCCAAAGATTTTATTTGCTAATAAAAGCATTCAATGTAAATCTAACCAACCATTATAGGTATTGTAAATATGTTAAATGAAATTACTCTATAATCTAGCCATTCAGGTATACCACTATGACCAGTGGGTTGAGAATGTCTTTTAGAGAATACTCATCTATACAATATTTTCAATAAGAAATATGAATTCATTATTTTCAGAATTACAAAATATTTACTTGTATATCAATCTTCTGGAGCAAGCTGGTACTCAACATAAAAACATTTTCTGAATTATTTTTTTCTTTTTCCAAAGTATGAACTATACTCAAAGAAAACTTCTTCAGCCCTATTGAAAAGATAATACTAAAATTATTATGATTAATATTTAACTCAAAAATTATTCCAGAATTTAAAAGCAAATATCAAACTGAATGTAGTTTCTTTAAAAAACTTAATCTAAGCAGTTATACTGCTCTTCAGTGCTATAACTTAAACAGGAGAGTACTTTATTCTTGTCAGGGAGGGGATAGAAATCCAAAATAATAAAATTACTTACCATCTTTAAATGTCAAATTAATGTATTCTTCAGCAGATAGTATCCAGGGACAAGTTACTGTACTAGAATTCTGTAGCCATGAGCTGAAAGCACATTTTATATCTTCTTCACTTATATCTTTGTGCTAACCATAAAAAGAAAAAAAAAAGAATTACCTTGACAACTATATCTTGCTGGTAGCATGCAGCTTATTAAGAATGTTGAAATATGCTTAGAAGGTATGAATATATATTTTTAAAAACACTGAATAAAATCTAGTACTTGAAGAAGAATAAGCCCTGTAGGCCCTGTGCTCAATTAGCTGAATTGTTCAAAGTGTGGAGGATGTTAGTATATTTAACAGTAAAAACTGATATACAACTAAAGAAGCTTTTTTATCCTAACTCCGCAGGGTAATTTTTTGCTAGCCTGTTTCCTTAGAAATGAAAAATGGCCCAATGATCCTCTGGGCTAAGTAAGAGGGAGAAATCTGAGGACCAATAAAGCCTCCAAGGTAATGTTTGTTAAGTGAGTGACTAAAGATCCTAGAGATCAGAGCATTCAGTTTCTTTCCTCTCTTGACACTGCTCTCCTCTTCCTCATTGCTCATTAACTCCCTTTTTTCTTATCACCCATCATTTTGATTCTCTCTGAAAATTAGGTTTATTTTTGCTCTGCTTTGTTACTATCATCTCTCCTGCTCTTTTCAAACTAATTTAAAGTCAATCTGTGGATTACAAAGAGAAAGCAAGACATTAATGTATTATTATTATCATCATTTAAACCTTTACCTTCTGTCTTAAAATAATACTATCAGTACTAATAACCAAGGCAAAAGAGTGGTAAGGGCTAGGCACCTGGGGTTAAGTGACCTGCCAAGGGTCATGCAGTTAGGAAGTCTGTGGCCAAACTGGTACCGAGGTCCTCCTGACTCCAGGTCTGGCATGAAAAAAGTATTATTTTAAATCAAATAAATTCCTTGAACCCCCACTTTCTTTTTGGATGTTGAAGAATTAATTTTGGGGACTTAGAGAAGCTTAGGAGGGTCACGAAAAAGTCTGAGACCATTAAGTATAAGGGTTTACAATAAAAAAATGTTCAAGCTAGAAGGGATATGAGACAATCTAGTCAGTCAATCAACAAGCACTTTTTACTGTGTACTAGGGTAGTGTAGTAGATAGAGCAGCAAGCCTAGAGTCAGAAAGACTCTTCCAGAGTTCAAATCTAGCTTCTGACCTAGACTCTAGGTAAATCACTTAACCCTGTTTGCCTCAGTTTCCTCATCTGTCAAATGAAATGGCAAACCGCTCCAGGATCTTTTCCAAGAAAACCCCAAATGGGGTCACAGAGAGTCAGACACAACTGCAGTGATTGAACAACAAGCAGAAACAACAGCATTAGTTTTATTATACATGCAAAAGGATTTGAATGCTATATGAATTTGACTCACTAAACTTTCTCTAGGTTGTAATTTGATAGATTTTGGAATTTTAGGGATCGATTCCACTGCTGATATTCGGATAGCTGAATGCATTTGTATATTTAGTCTTTTTCTCATGTCTTCTGGCATCTGAAACACACACGTTAGAAATCAATGTTCAAAAAATAGAAATATATTCAAAACACTTAAATTTTTTAACCTTAATTTTTCCTCTTTATATATATGTGTGTATATGCACACACATATATATGATGTCAAGAGAGCTTTCAAATGTAGCTTTCTTTCAACAAAACAGATTCAAATTAACCTCAGTTATTTAGTTGAGTTACATGTGTAAGCTAAACTGTGTTCGTTAGGAGAACTAAAATCTTTAATAAATAGGGCCTATATCTAATTATAACTTCTTCTCCTCCCTAGTGCCTATAACAGTGTTTGACAGTATATGCTTCACAAATACTTGTTGCATAAACAAAGAAGAACTTAGGGCATATTGGGAAAGGTAATCAAAATTAACCCTACAAGATCAAATAGCAGACCTGGTCCAATTCTAGACAGAGTTGTAAATTTAAAAACAAGAAATAAAAGGATTTCCCACCTCCACTAGGATGTTTATATATACAATAATGAAAGAGGCAAAGAACCATTTAGTTTGTCTTCACAATCTACCCATACCTCTAAAGCCCAAGGTTCAGCTGTACTATTTTTAAATAGCTGCAAAATGAACCTCTATATATCCAAAAGATTAATTAAAGGAACTGAATTAAGAAGAGAATAATCCCAACCTGATGCATATGCAAAAATCCTCTGAATTCCCTTAGATAAAATCTTGGCCAATAAATATTCACTGCTTAGGGGGGTTCCTAATGAATGAACTAACAAAGTGGCAAAAATCTTGAGTCCCTCTCATTCAATAGTCTGTGGGTATTTCCAACAATCAATCCATTAATGAAAAAGTGTGGATTCTGATACCCCCATTAGGTCCAAAGCACACAAGCCTTTTAATCTAACAGAGCAGAAAAAGTTATGTGAAATTTATGGGGAGCCAGATAGCCTTTCTGCCTGTGGCCCTAGTATTTGACTCTTTGCATCTACCCAACCACATCAATCTTTATGTTTCAAACAAATAAAAAGAAGCTCCTAGCAACTAAAAGTTTGGGAAGCCAATATCTTACACACTACCTGGTTTTTAGGTTCTGTTTTCCTGATATAACACATTACAGTTCTCATGGAAAATATTCTATTTCATAGTTTCAAGGATTATAAATACATAAACAAGTTCCTTTCCCCCCAAGTCACAAAGTTCACACTAACCCAAACTTTCCCAGTATGGAGAACTTCTACAGTGTTGTTATACTGTATGGAATTCTTCAGTTCCTCAAGTCCATTCCAGACTATCTGCACCACACAGGCCTTACCAGCTCCTTGACTACTACCTGAACGAATCTCTTTTTTGTCTTGTTGCCGAGCCATCTGTTTTTCCTTGTCAGGTGACAGGGCATTTTGCTTTGTTTCACTTGGTTGTTGCTTTGGGGAGAGCAGCTGAGTTAACTTGCCATAGGTCACAGTAAAAGTAGGCTCCAAATCAAAATATTGATGATTCCAGGGAAAAATATGAATGGCATGGTCTTTCTGAAACAGAGATGTTGCTGATACACGTTGTATGCTGGGAGGCTGAGAATTACAAACTCTGAAAACACAGTCTTTTGGAACAACTGTTAATTGCATATTTTTGAATGCATTAATTTCACTTGAGCCCCAAGGTATATCAATTTTTTTCTCAGCTCCATAAGAAAAAATGCTCCCCATTAGATTCCATATGTTTGGCATTGTAAACATGCCAAAGAGAAGATCAGAATCTTGTTTATTTGGTTCAGGGGCTCCTGTAGTGCTTGAATCAGGCTGTTTGGTTTGAAATCCCCCAGTCATGTCTTCTTGGTCTCTTGTATATTTATTCACTATTCCTTGTGTCTTATCAGCTGTAGGAAAGGGTAAATCAGTGGCATGTTCTTTGGTCTGGCGTGGCTTGGAATGAACAAAGAGTTCAGTGTCATTTTCGAGCCTACCGTAACTGGCAGCTGGCATTAGTACAACTAGGAAGAAAACAAAATCATCAGTACATTCTCCTCTACATTAGATTAATATAGTCTTGTAGAATAAAATGGCAAATCTTCAAAATAAAACTTACCAATTTGAATATAAATATATGTCTGTTGATCCACCCAAACAGGGAAAATTGCATCTGGAAAGACTATTCGAATCTGATCAAGAAGATGCTGTTCAAGAGAAGCAGCATGGAGCTCCTAGGACAATTTTACATCACAAGAAAAAAAAGATTCAAATGACATTTTTCATTTGTTCCTGGATAATTATTTTGTCTAACAATAATTAGATCTGATATGAATCAGAATACAACTATTTTAAGAATCTAATAATATCAGAGAAGGGAAAATTAATGAAAATGTAATTTTAACACAGTAGAACTTTAACATGGGAATACATTTGACTTTTTTTTTTTTACCAGTATCTCCCAATCATCTGCTGTGAGGGGTTTCACTTCAACTTGATGACAAGACACCACATGGGAACAGGGTCTGAGAAATACCTGGCAAAAATAAAATTTTCATATATTAGGATTTTAAATATTTATCTGTGGAAAGTAAAGTATTTAAGTAATCAATAGCATTGATGTAATGCAGCATACCTGTTATTTAAGAAAAATACTGTATATATAACAGTATACCAAATACTATTAAGAAATATAACCAGAATAAGTATAAAAATAAATGGAGACATTATAGTGTCAGATAATGACTTAGATCCAATTATAATTTACAGTGTATATCTATAGATACAACCCACCTTAAGACATTAATTGGTTTCATGAAAATAGTTAATTAGAATGAAAATATTACAGATGGCAGCTATTCCATTATTAATTCATCTAACTTATGCTTCAGGCAATCAACTAAACAATATACAATGTGATAATTTTATGGTTGGGTTTGGTTATAATGTATTGTTAATAATGTTACAAAATACTGCTTGGGCAACTTTATGTGGGGTTTAACTATGTTAATTATAAAATATTAGAATAGGTTTTATGAAAATAACTAATAATAACAATTTATTCAAAAGAATATCTAGGAAACTGAAAATTATATTGAAATTGAAACTGGTACTGAACAAGAACCAATGATTCAGTATAAATAAATCTTACACAGCCAAAAGATGGGCTAGTCTAGAGGGACCTCCAATAAATCAACTGTAGACTCTGATCTGGTCAGTCTTAGGGCTTTAACTTCTAGGCACATACTCCTTCCTTTGGGAATGGTTAGTGTTGGTGAGCTGCAAATACAGGTCTAGGCTGCTAGCATATCTTTTCCCTTGTGTCCTCTGAGACTGCCTGTGAGGCAGGGTATAGGGAAAAACCAATACGGTTAAGATACAGGTAATTCCTGATATGCTTTCCTTTTTCCTAACAGCACAGTTTGTCAATAGTATTTCCCTTATACTTTCTTATCTGTAATATCTCCATTTTATTATTATTATTAATATGTGCCTCATACTCTAAACAAATAAGTATGGAGCAGCATAGCTCCTTACCAATCAATCAACAAGCACTCATTACCTAATGTCACCAACAAGTTAGAAATCCCTGAACTTATGTGATTCATTACCTTTTTCTTTTTTTATCAGGAGTTAATGACCTAGAGATATAGCTGTTGTATGAAGGATCCACAAAAATGCAATTAGGAGACCACTTATAAAATAAAAAAGTGGAAACCCCCCCAACATAGTAAGTTGTGCTGTGTTAGGAGCTGGAAAAAAGACATTTTACAGGAGGTAAAAGCAAGGAAGAAGGTTGAGAAATAGATGCTTTGCTTTAGATATTTAGGCACCAATCAAGAGAATTTAAGGGTATCTGGGAAGAGAACTTTAAATTTTAACAGAAGCGGGATAAGACCTATGATTCAAATAGAGAAATGGAAAGGTATACCTTGTTTAAAAAAAAAAAATCTACCAACAGAGAGAGCAACAGAGAGCTTCTGAAATCTAAGAGCCTGAGGGTGAAGCCAAGATGGTAAGAACATTTGAGCAATGATGATCACTGAATGGGGAAACAGAAAGGACATCCTGGGGGGCATGTGCTTCAAGGTCATTCAGCCACATAGAGTATACTGTGGAGATATGTCCAATAATTATGGAATGCAAGGCCTTCCACTATCAGGAAATCTTGACAGAAGCACCATTTTCTAATAGAAGAGGATAAGGCCAGCTAGGAATAAGCCTGACTTTCAATATCATCTCTGATAAGATAAAAATTCTGACAATGGGGCAGAACCACTGGTAACAGTCCAGGAAGTGAATACAGCTCATAGCTAAATATGGACTATTTTAGAAAAGAATGCTTCAGAGAATTCAGAAAAAGGAAGGCATGATGGCAAATCTTTGAGACTCTAAAAGATGAAATGACCCAACAGAACTGGAACTCCAAAAAGAAATAGTGACAAAACAATTATGAATAAGTATGGGGTGGATGGGGGTATTGGGTTTATAATTTCTTCACTTTAGGGAACTTCAGGTAAGAAAACACCAAGTGACAAAAACTTCAACTATTCTGACTGTTCTAAAGTCATAAGAAAAGGGTAATCAAAGAAAAAGGGAAAGTGTCTAAAGAGACCCTAAAATGGGATTAAGAATTCTCCAAGAACAGATTTTAAATGTATTTGCATAATCCCTATTACTCTTTGTTACAGAGATGTAGTAGAATTGGGGGATTCAGGGAGAAAGGGAGGTAATATAAGAAAGTGAAAGATTGCAAGAAAGAATGAAAGACCACAAGAGTGACTGAGACACAGTCTAGTGAAACAGAAAGGAAGTTCAAAGAAATGCGAAAAAGGAAAGGAGTGCAGATAGCTCAAGAATTAACTAAGTGCTTACTATCTGCAAGGCAATGTGCTAAACATAAGGATACAAATACAAGCAAACAAGACAATCCTGGACTTCAGGGAGCTTAATCGTAATGGGGGTGGGGTGGGGGAGAACAAAATATAAAAGGGAGCTAGAAAAGTAGGGAATAGGAAATGGCTTCAAAGCCTGGTTTTGGGCAAGATGAGGTAGGTAAAAGATTACCAATAAGAACATGGCATCTCTTGAGCCAAGACCTTAGTTCTGACTTGGAGGAGATGTATGAGAGGGACAGCCTATAGGCAGTCCAGTACAAAGATGACAAAAATGGGGACAGGATAAGGAGAAGAGATACTCAGGGGAATAAAAGTGATAACTAAACAAAAACTATCACTAAAATTTATTTTTTTTCCATTTGAATTAATTTATTTAGTCAATTTAGAACATTATTCCTTGGTTACAATAATCACATTATTTCCCTCCCTCCCCTCCACTCACCCTTCCCACAGCCCATGTGCAATTTCATTGGGTATTACATGTGTCTTTGATCAGAACCTATTTCCATGTTGTTGTTTGCAACAGGATATTCATTTAGAGTCTACATCCCCAACCATATCCCTTTTATCCATGTATTCAAGCAGTTGTTTTCCTTCGGTGTTTTTACTCTCACAGTGTTTCTTCTGAATGTGGATATTGGTTTTTCTCCTAGATTCCTCCTAGTTGTTCAGGATTACTGCATTGCCACTAATGGAGAAGTCCATTACATTTGATTGTACCACAGTGTATCAGTCTCTGTGTACAATGTTTTCCTGGTTCTGCTCCTTTTGCTCTGCATCACTTCCTGGAGGTTGTTCCAGTCTCCATGGAATTCCTCCACTTTATTATTCCTTTTAGCACAATAGCATTCCATCACCAACATATACCATAATTTGTTCAGCCATTCTCCAATTGAAGGGCATCCCCTCATTTTCCAATTTTTGCCACCACAAAGAGCGTAATTATGAATATTCTTGTACATGTCTTTTCCCTTATTATCACTTTGGGGTACAAACCCAGCAGTGCTATGGCTGGATCAAAGGAGAGATAGCCTTTTAGTGCCCTTTGGGCATAGTTCCAAATTGCCCTCCAGAATGGTTGGATCAATTCACAACTTCACCAGCAATGCATTAATGTCCCCACTTTGCCACATCCCCTCCAGCATTCATTACTTTCCTTTGCTGTCATGTTAGCCAATCTGCTAGGTTTGAGGTGATACCTCAGAGTTGTTTTGATTTGCATTTCTCTGATTATAAGAGATTTAGAACACTTTTTTCATGTGCTTTTTAATAGTTTTGATTTCTTTAACTGAAAATTGCCTATTCATGTCCCTTGCCCATTTATCAGTTGGAGAATGGCTTGATTTTTTGTACAATTGGTTTAGCTCTTTATAAATTTGAGTAATTAGACCTTTATCAGAGGTTTTTGTAATGAAGACTGTTTCCCAATTTGTTGCTTCCCTTCTTATTTTGGATGCATTAGTTTTGTTTGTACAAAAACTTTTTTTTTAATTTGATGTAATCAAAATTATTGATTTTATATTTTGTGATTTTTTTTCTAGCTTTTGCTTGGTTTTAAAGTCTTTCCTTTCCCATAGATTTGACAAGTATACTATTCTGTGTTCGCCTAATTTGCTTATAGTTTCCTTCTTTATATTTAGATCATTCACCCATTCTGAGTTTATCTTGGTGTAGGATGTGAGATATTGATCCAAACCTAATCTCTCCCATACTGTCTTTCAATTTTTCCCAGAAGATTTTTTTTTTTTATCAAATAGTGGGTTTTGGTACCCCAAACTGGGATCTTTGGGCTTATCACAGACTGACTTGCTGAGGTCATTTACCCTAAGTCTATTCCACTGATCCTCCTTTCTGTCTCTCAGCCAGTACCAAATTGTTTTGATAACCACTGCTTTATAGTATAGTTTGAGATCTGGGTTTGCAAGTCCTCCTTCCTTTGCATTTTTTTCTCATGATTTCCCTGGATATCCTTGATCTTTTGTTCTTCCAAATGAACTTAGTTATGGTTTTTTCTAATTCAGTAAAGAAGTTTTTTGGTAGTTCAATGGGTATGGCACTAAATAAGTAAATTAATTTGGGTAGGATTGTCATTTTTATTATGTTAGCTCGTCCCACCCATGAGCAATCAATGTTTTTCCAATTTTTTAGATCTAGTTTTAGTTGTGTGGAGTGTTTTGTAGTTGTGTTCATATAGTTCCTGTGTTTGTCTTGGCAGATAGATTCCCAAGTATTTTATATTGTCTAGGGTAATTTTAAATGGGATTTCTCTTTCTAATTCTTGCTGCTCAAATGGGTTGGAGATATATAGAAATGCTGATGACTTAGGCGGGTTTATTTTGTATCCTGCAACTTTGCTAAAGTTGCTGATTATTTCAACTAGCTTTTTGGTTGATTCTCTAGGATTCTTTAAGTAGACTATGATATCATCCGCAAAGAGTGATAGCTTGGTCTCCTCATCGCCAATTTTAATACCTTCAATTTCTTTTTCTTCTTTAATTGCTACTGCTAGTGTTTCTAGTACAATATTAAATAATAGAGGTAATAAAGGGCATCCTTGTTCCACTCCTCATCTTACTGGGAATGTATCTACTTTATTCCCATTGCAGATGATGTTGGCTGATGGTTTTAGATAAATACTGTTTATTATTTTTAGGAAAAACCCTTCTATTCCTATACTTTCTAATGTTTTCAATAGGAATGAGTGTTGTATTTTATCAAAGGCTTTTTCAGCATCTATTGAGATAATCATGTGATTTTTGTCGGTTTGCTTGTTAATATGGTCAATTATATGGATGGTTTTCCTAATATTGAACCATCCTTGCATTCCTGGTATGAATCCTGCCTGGTCATAGTGAATAACCCTTGTGATGACTTGCTAGTGTCTTTTTGTTAGTATCCTATTTAAGATTTTTGCATCTATATTCATTAAGGAGATAGTTTTTCATTAAGGAGATATAGTTTTCTTTCTCTGTTTTTGATCTGGCTTGCTTTGGGATCAGTACAATATTTGTGTCATAAAATGAATTTGGTAGAACTCCTTCTTTGCTTATTCTGTCAAATAGTTTGTATAATACTGGGATTAGTTGTTCTTTGAATGTTTGATAGAATTTATTTGTGAATCCATCAGGACCTGGGGATTTTTTCTTAGGGAGTTCTTTGATGACTTGTTCAATTTATTTTTCTGATATGGGGTTGTTTAGGTAATCTATTTCTTCCTCTGTTAGTCTAGGCAATTTATATTTTTGTAAGTATTCATCCATATCACCCATATTTGTTGCCATATAATTGGGCATAATAGTTTTTAATCATTGCCTTAATTTCTTCATCATTAGAGGTGAGGTCTCCCTTTTCATCTTGGATATTGTCAATTTGGTTTCCTTCTTTCCTTTTTAAAATTAGACTTACCAGTATTTTGTCTATTTTATTTGTTTTTTCAAAGTACCAGCTTATAGTCTTATTTATTAAATCAATAGTTTTTTGACTTAGGATATCTAATTTAGTCTTCATCTGAGGATTTTTAATTTGTTCACTTTCTAGTTTTTTAATTTGCATGCCCAATTCATTGAACTCTGCCCTCCCTAATTTGTTAATATATGAACTCAAGGATATAAATTTCCCCCTGAGTACTGCTTTGGCTGCATCCCATAGGTTTTGAAAGGATGTCTCGTCATTGTCATTTTCTTCAATGAAGTTATTGTTTCTATTATTTGTTCTTTAACTAACCGGTTTTGGAGAATTGTATTGTTTAATTTCCAATTAATTTTTGATTTACTTCTCCATGTGCCCTTACTATTATTTTCATTGCATTGTGATCTGAGAAGGTTGCATTTATTATTTCTGCTCTTTTGCAATTGTTTGCAATATTTTTATGCCCTAATACATGGTCAATTTTTGTGAATGCTGCTGAAAAGAAGGTGTATTCCTTTTTGTCCCTGTTTATTTTTCTCCACATATCTACTAACTCTAATTTTTCTAAGATTTCATTTACTTTTCTTACCTCTTTCTTATTTATTTTTTTGATTTGATTTATTTAGTTCGGATAGAGGAAGGTTCAGGTCTCCCACTAATATAGTTTTTCTATCTATTTCATCCTTGAGCTCCACTAGTTTCTCCTTTAGAAATTTGGATGCTATGCCATTTGGTGCATACATGTTGATTACAGATATTTCCTCCTTGTCTATACTGCCTTTTATCAGGATGTAATTACCTTCCCTATCTCTTTTAACTAGATTTATTTTTACTTTGGCTTTGTCAGATATCACGATTGCGACTCCTGCCTTCTTTTTATCAGTTGATGCCCAATAGATTTGGCTCCATCCTCTTACTTTCATCCTATGTATCTACCTTCCTCATGTGTGTTTCTTGTAGACAGCATATGGTAGGGTTTTGGATTCTAATCCACTCTGCTATTCGCTTGCATTTTATGGGTGAGTTCATTCTATTCACATTCAGAGTTATGATTACTAGCTGTGTATTTCCCAGCATTTTGATTTCTACTCCTGGTCCTGCCTTTTCTTCTTTCGCTATTTCCTTCTACACCAATGTTTGTTTTTAGTCAATTCCCCTAGTTCCCCCCCTTATTTTACTTCCCTTTCTACCCCCCTCCATTCTTATTCCCCCCCCCTTATTTGCCTTGCAGTCTTTCTAAAACTACCCTCCACCCTCTCCCTCTCTTGTACTGTTTCCCTCCCCACCAGTCCATTTGTTACACTTCTACTCCCCTATAAGGAGCAAATCTATTCTCTTCCCCAATGGATTGGATTGTACTTCCCTCTTTGGGTCAGTTTCAATGCACGTAAGAGTTGAGTATTTCCTATCTCCAACCTCTTTACCCTTCCATCGTATTGCTGTTCTCTCCCCTCCCACCATGAGCTTCTTTGTGACATATATAAAATTTATTTTTTAAAAAAGCAGACCTGTTTAAAAGAATGGAAAAAGAATACAGAGGCAATGTTAAATGAAAAAGAATGGCATGTGCCTAGGAGAATGTATTAGCAAAGAAAAATTCAGAATAAGTTATTTTTGTGAAAAGTATTAAAGATACAAAAGGATTTAAAAGGTATTCTCTGAGCAGGAAGAATAAGAAAGAAGTCCATTGCTTAGGCCAGATGGCATAATGTAAGAAATTCTAACAATGTAACTCCAATTTTGCCTGTGTTTTCTACCAGGGAGAATGCTTTTCAAACCCGAAAGAGTAGAAGATGATTAAAAAAAATTAAAAAGACTTGAAGAACAAGATATTCTAGAAGATACGTAAGAGACCTATCATAACAATATTTTAAGGTACTAGATGAATTTGTAGATCTAAAACCACTGTCATGGAACTTTGAAGAATCATGTAGAAAGGGAAAGATGCCAAAAGATATAAGTTAGGGAAATGTCTTTTTAAAAATGAAGAAAAAGTGGATTTACACTACCGGAGATCTGACTCACCATATAACATTAACTTACTGTATGTATAGCTATGGGCTCTTGTCTATAATATCTACTTAACATTCCTAAACTTCATTTTCCTCATCTCTGGGACCAAATGGTAAATAAGATCCCTTCTAGTTACAAAATCTTTTTACTTCAGGTAAAGTTTTTAATAAATGATCAATGCTCTAACTAATAATTAAATAATTTATTTTAATTTGTAGTAAGCAATAGGCCTGGTAATGACACTTTAAAATGAAAGGAATTAAAAAAGTATTATGTTAAATTTGCTTAAACGCAAAATTAAAATACATTGTTTCTGCTATTAGTAGTTTGCAAGCTAAGTTATTTAACGGCAAGGATGTTGTTAAGATGAAGAGTAGCAACTTTAAAACATAGAAAATAGCATGATAATTAACATTTTAAAAACTCATTAGAAACAAATAGAAATGATGTTTAAAGCATAATAAAGGGCATTTCTATAGTGATTTAAAGTTTGCTAAGTCTTTTATATGTACTATCTCACTTTTGCCTCAAAATCATCCTGTCAGGTAACTACTATGGGGGTTGTACTTATCTGGTAGATAAGAAACCTAAAGCTCACAGAGGTAATATGACTTGTCCATGTTACATAACCAGTATTAGGATTTGAATCCAGGTTTTACTGACCTTTAGTACACACAGTTCACTCTACCACACTGCTTCTCTATGATAAGTAAAGACCAGTAATGTAGGAAATAAAAAAATTATAAATATGAAATAAGTTATCTTCGTCTATGAACAAGAACAGTAGAAAAATCTCTAGAATTCATTTATAGGCAATTATCCAAGGACTTATAGAACAAAACCTTAATTTTTCCTCTATTTTGAAAAAAAGAATCAGAATACTGTAATATTTTCTTTTCATTACATATTAGATTAGATTAAATGAGCCCCTTCCTCACATCATTACATGCTTACCTGTTCCCCATCTGAAATTCCAAGTTTCTGGCCAAACTGCCTATTAATTTCAGCCACATTTTCACCTTGGTTAGTCTGATGCTTGCCTTCCACCCAGCTCAAGAATATAGGCTGGTGACCCCAGGACACTTCTATAGCTTGATTCTGTTTTTATCAGAAAGAAGAAAAATAAAATTGGGTATCATGTTGCAATGATATCAAACAGAAACCATTCTCATTATCTATACATGAGTAAAGAATGCCTTTCAGAGTTGGGAGATATTTTGTATGTGGTATCCAGATTGGCTATGCAATGCAAACAAATGCTTAATGCATGATTCTTTTTCCTAAAAATTATTCATTTTAAATACTTTTCTTTTTAAATTGAGTTCCAAACTCTGTCTCCCTTCCACTGAGAAGATAAACAATATATCAATTACAAATGTGAAATCATGCAAAACACTTCCATATTAGCTATATCAAAATGAAAAAAAAAAGCAAGAAAAATATACTTCTATTTACTCAAAGTTCATCAGTTTTCTTTCTGGAAGTAGAGAGCATTTTTTATCCTAAGCCCTTTGGAATCATTTGAATCATTGTATTGATCAGTGTAGCCAAATCTTTTACAGGTGATAATCACTACAACATTGTGGTTACTGTACACACTGATTTTCTGGCTCTTCTCAGTTCAATATAGGTCTTGCCATGTTTTTCTAACCAATCCTCCATCACTTCTTATGGCATAGAAGTATTCTATCACACTTATATGCCAGAACTTATTCAGCCATTCCCCATCTCCTTAATTTCCAATTCTTTGCCACTACAAAAAAAGATACTAAATTGTTGTATATATGTCTTTTTCCTTGGAGTGGTTAGGTGTTTAGGTGGATAGTGTTGGGCCTGGAGTCAGGAAGACACATCTTCCTGAGTTCAAATTTGACTTCCTAGCTGTGTGACTCTGGGCAAGTTATTTAATCCTGCTTGCCTCTATTTCCTTATCTATAAAATGAAAGGGAGAAGGAAATGGCAAAGCACTTTAGTATCTTTGCCAAGAAAACCCCAAATGGGGTCATGCAGAATCAGTCACAACTGAAATGAACAAACAAAAAATTCTTGTCCTTTTATTTCTTTGGTGGGGTAGAGATCTAATAGTGGTATTGCTAGATCAAAGGGTTGTGTCACTGGTAATCTGTTACCCTAAAAACTACATTTCCCAGGAGCCCACTGACTTCTTGTCGTTATGTACTTCCTGTAAACAGAAGGATAAAATTCAATAAGGTTCCTGGTCATGTGCTCTTTGCTTCCTGGGTTGCGACTGGTTGTAAGAAGGGGTTTTGAACAGGTTGATTAACCATGGGCATGTGGTTTTTATTTTACATTTTTATTCCTTTATTTCTAATGATCATTAATAAATATCTTAAAATCTAATATTTTAAGTATTGTACATTAATTTTAATTTATAGAGTATGCATAGTTTTATAGAACTATGTGTATAGTTTCAGACCATTCTCTATAATGGCTGAACCAGTTTGACTACTCCAACAACAGTTCTAGGATACACGTATTTTCCCTTATCCTCTCCAGCATTTGTCATTTCCATTAGATATGAGGTGGTACCTTAGGATTGTTTTAATTTGCCTTTTAATCAATCATGATTTATTCTCCTGAAAACTAACTGTTCCTATTCTTTGACCATTTGTCAGTTAGGGAATGGCTCTTATTTTTATAAATTTGACTCAGTTCTCTATGTATTTTATTTGAAAAATGAAGCTTTTACCAAAGTTATTGTAAAGTTTTTTGCAATTAGTAGTCTATGGTACTTTTTAGCAAAAGTTAGTGTCCCTGAATATCTCTTTCAATTAGGTCTATTTTTCCTTTCATTTTGAGATAATTACTATCCCTACCTTTTTTTACTTCAACTGAAATATAATAGATTCCACTCCAGCCTTTTAAACTGTCTTTCTGTTTCAAGTGTGTCTCTTGTATACAACATATTGCAGTATTCTGTTTTCTTTTTTCCTTTTTTTATTTTAATAACGAATTTCCACATAAGTTTTCCAAAGTTATATGATCCATATTGTCTGTCTCCCTTCTTCCTTCCCCCCTCCTGGAATTGATAAACAATCCAATCTGTATTATCACGTGAAACATAGTTCAATATTATTCATTTTTGCAAATGAATCTTATAAAAACGCAAACCCCCAAACATTTACCCAAATAAACAAGTGATAAGTCATATGTTTTCATTTGCATTTCTACTCCAAAAATTCTTTCTCCAGAGGCAAATAGTGGTCTTTTTCATAAATCCTCAGAATTGTCCTGGATCACTGTATTTGCTATTTGTAGCAAAGTCTTTCTCATTTGATTGTTCCACAATATTGTAGTTATTGTGTATAATGCTTTCCTGGTTCTACTTATTTCATTCTCTATCAGTTCACATAGGTCTTTCCAACTCATTCTGAAATCATCCTGTTCATCATTCTTTATAGCACAATACTATTCCATCACCATCATAACTACAATTTGTTCAGCCATTCCCCAATTGAGGGACATCCCTTTAGTTTCTAATTCTTTGCCACCTCAAAAAGAGCAATGATTTGCACAAATGATTTGTACAAATAAGTCCTTTCCCATTTAAAGAAAAATTTCTTTGGGATATGGACCCAGTAGTGGTATTATTAGATGAAATTTGAGGAAAATCCAAATTGCCCTCCAGAATGGTTAGCTCAGTTCACAACTCCATCAGCAATGTATTAGTGTCCCAATTCTTTCACATCCCCTTCAACATTTATCATTTCCCTTTACTGTCATATTGGCTAATCTTACCTGTGTGAGGTGATACCTGAGAGTTGTTTTAATTTGCATTTATCTAATCAAGAGGGATTTAGAACATTTTAATATGATTATTGATAGCTTTGATTTCTTCAACTGAAATTGCCTATTCATATCTACCCAATTCTGTATTGAGGGTTAGCTCATCCCACTCATATTCACTTAGGTTTGATGTGTATTTCCCTTTAGCATATTTTCTTTTGTTTATTGTTCTGTGGCTCTTTTTATCCTTTCCCTTCTAAAGTCAATTTTGTTTCTGATCATTACCCTCTCTTAATTTACCCTCCCTTTTATCATCTCCTGCATTCCCCATATCACTTATTCCCTTCCTTATTTCCCTTTCCGTTAAGATTTCTATAGCCAAAATATTGGAGGGGATGTGGCAAAACTGGAACACTAATGCATTGCTGGTGGAATTGTGAACTAATCCAACTATTCTGGAGTATAATTTGGAGCTATGCCCAAAAGGCTATAAAACTGTGCATATCCTTTGATCCTGTAATACCACTACTGGGTTTGTATCCCAAAGAGATAATAAAAAAAAGGGGAAAGGACCACTTGTACAAAAATATTTATAGCAACTCTTTTTGTAGAATTGGAAATTGAGGGGATGTCCATCGATTGGGGAATGGCTGAATAGATTGTGGTACATGTTGGTGAAGAAATACTGTTGTGCTATAAGAAATGATTTGCAAGATGATTTCAGAAAAAGCTAAAAACATCTGTACGAACTGATGCAGAGTGAAATAAGCATAACTGGGAGAACACTGTACATAATAATAGCAATACTGTTTAATGATTATCTGTGAAAACTTGACTGTTTTCAGCAATGCAATGATCTGGAAGAATCCTGAAGGATATATGACAATGCAATCCACCTCCAGAGAAAGAACTGTTGGAGTCATCTTTCACATCAGTATATTTATGATTTTATTTTAGGGGTTTGGTTATGTACGAGTTTGCTCTTACAATGACCAATATGAAAGTATGTTTTGCAAGACAATAAAAAGAAAATAATAAAATATTTCTATACCCATTTGTGTGTACACATATATTCTTCCCTTCTTAGACCAGTTCTGATGAGAATGAGGTTCAAGCATTGCCTATCACCCTCACCCCCATTTTTCTTTCTACTATGAGACTGCTCCTTTATGTACCTCTTTAGTGTGAGAAAATTTCACCATTCTGCCTCTTCCTTCTCCTAGTGCATCCCTCTAATCACTCATACATTTTTCTTAAAGATCATGCCAACATAATCAACTCACACATGTGCCCTGTTTACACACTTATTCTAACTGCTAATAATGATAAAAGTTCTTAGAAGTCACATGTATTTTCTTTTCCTATAGGAATGTAAACAGTTTAATTTTACTGAGTCCCTTATGATTATTTTCTCATGTTTACCTATTTTTCTCATGTTTACCTTCAAAGTTTTGATTGAATATCAAATTTTCTCTTCAATTCTTATCTTTTCATCAAGAATACTTGGCATACCTCTACTTAATCAAATACCCATTCCCCCCCCTTAAGGATTATACAATTTTACTGGGTAGATTTTTCTTGGTTGTAATCCTAGCTCCTTCACTTTATTTCTGGGATATAGTCCAAGCCGTTTGCTTCTTTAACATGGAAGTTGCTAAACTATCCTGATTATGGCTCCATAATAGTTTAAAAAAAAAACCCTTACCTTCTGTCTTAAAATTAATCCTAAATTTGAGAGCCAGACCTAGAGACAGGAGGTCCTAGGTTCAAATCTGGCCTCAGACACTTCCCAGCTGTGTGACCCTGGGCAAGTCACTTGACCCCCATTGCCTAGCCCTTACCCCTCTTTTGCCTTGGAGCCAATACACAGTATTGACTCCAAGACGGAAGGTAAGGGTTAAAAAAAAAAAATTAATCCCAAGTATTGCTTCCAAGGCAGAAGAATGGTAAAGGCTAGGCTATTGAGGTTAAGTGGCTTGCCCAGGGTTACATAGTTAGAAGTGTTTGAGGACATATTTGAATCCATATCCTCCCAACTCTAGACCTGCTCTCTATCTAATGAGTCACCTAGCTGCCCCTGGCTCTAGAATATTCGAAGATTTTTTATTTTCTGATGGTTTGCAATATTTTCTCCATAACCTGTGAGCTCTGGAATTTAGCTATATTTCTGGGAGTTTTCATTTTATGATCTCTTTCAGAAGATGAATTGTAGTCTTTGATTTTTTATTTTGCCCTCTGAATATAAGACATAGAGGAAGTTTTCCTTAATAATTTCTTAAAATATGATGGCTACCCTCCTTTTTTTTATCATGACTTTTACAAAGTCCAATAATTCTTAAATTATCTCACTTGTATTTATTTTCAAGATCCCATGCTATTTTCCCCATGAGATATTTCATATTTTCTTCTTTTGTTTTCATTATTTTGATTTTTGTTGTTTCCTGAAGGCATTAGCTTTCACTTGCCCAACTCTAATTTTTAAAGAGTTATTTTCCTCATTGAATTTTTGTTTCCCCCCATTTGACCAATTCTGCTTTTAAAAAAGTTCTTTTCTTCAATGAATTTTTGTGCCTTTTTTTTACGATTAGGCCAATCCTATTTTATGCCTCTTTTACCAGGTGGTTAATTTCCTTTTCCTAATTTTTTTGAATCATTCATTTCTTTTCCTAATTTTTCCTCTACCACTCATCTCTTTTTAATTCTTCCAGGAATTCTTGATGGCCTTGAATACAATTAGCATTTTTTTCTTTGAGGTTTTGTGATTATAACTCTTTTCATATTGTTGTCCTTTAAGTTTATGTCTTGGTCTCCTCTGTCACTGTTGTAGTCTTTTATAAAAGGTCAACTTGTTTTGGTATTTTACTAATTTTTCCAGCCTATTTCTTAACTTTGAACTTTATGTTAAAATTAAGTTCTGCTCCCCTCAGGTTGGGGTGCTATTGTCCTAAGCTTTAGGCTTTTTTGTGCTACTGTTTTCACAACTAGTTCTGATATTCTGCAAACTTTTGGTGCTTCTAAAATGGAAGAAGTACTTGCTCTCCTAGTCTGCACAGGGGTCTTTATCCAGGACAGCTCTTGATTTCCTGCAACCAGAAGTGTTCCTTTTGGGGCTGAAACTGTGACCAGGCTGTTCTGCAGCCTCAAATGCTAGTGCTCCTCCTGGTCCTGGAAATGTGGCTAAAGTTTCTGTTGCTTTGTGACCAATCACAAGCACACCTCTCTCCTCCTCAGAGCAAGAACTTCTAATGGGAAATAGTACCGTTAATCAGTTCCAGTTGCATCCAGTCTAAGTAAAAGGTCCTTTGTAATCTCTTTCTGACTAGTCCTCTAAACCCCCTTATCTATGTGGCCTGAGAACTCTTCCAAAGCTGCTGCTCCTGCCAAGTGCCGTGGCTGGTGCCCACACCAGTGTTACAGATCTCTCCTATGGATGTTCCACATTATCTTGGCCTGGAAAATGTCTCCCTCTGCCCCTTTGGTGGCTCTGTGGCTTGAAAAGGTGACCTGAGGTGTTATTTTAAGTTTGTTTGGCAAGGAATAATGGGAGAGTTTACCTAGGTCCTGGCCTATACTCTACATCTAGTACCATCCTTTCCAAGTGTTCACCTAATTGTAACTTGGGACAAGATGTCTTTCAATAATTGACAGACAGGCTTAGTTCAGACATTTAGTATTGGTCACAGACTAATTCAATAGTATAAAAAAATTGATACACAAATAGTTATCTTTTCTTTCCTCTGACAAATCTTGGAAGATATTTTGCCCACTAATTAGTATCATTTATATAGATCTAAATCATCACCTAATTAGATTGTTCTAATCAATCACAAATGCTTTCTATTCATAATTCTTTAGATCTATATAATGCATTTGATAAAATGCAAGACTTATAATCAAGTGAGCTCTGTACATGAAATTTTTTGACAGCAGCAATCTTTTCTCTAGTATACTTCCTGCTATAAGCTCAATGTTTTCAGGTTTCCTTCTGTATCAGTAGACTTGTGAAATCCAATTTTTTTTTAATAAGCTTATTTATTGTGAGGCACTGTGAAAGACAGTAAGATGAAGATTACAGGCCTTGCCCTCAAACAGCCTCTAGCAAAGGTTCCCTAACTATTCTGATTGGAAATCCATGAAAACAATTTGAAGGTAATGGGCTACGGACACAAAAAAGACATACAGGGAGTTGCCCCAAAAGATTTAATGCAGGTTTGGTCTTAATGAAGATTAAAGCTATTAAAGATGAAAAACTTTTAAGTTACTGAAGCTTGCAACTGAACTAAGACTTCTAAGGGACAGACTGTATATTAATCAAAGTCTATTTTCAAGATGCTTACAAACTACTAGTCCCAGCTCATACAATAGCCCAGGAGTTCTCAAAGTGTGGTCTATGTGAGGAAGTCCTGTGTGAGGTAAAATAGCTCCACCCTGCCCCAGCATATCTAATAACCTAGCATCAGCCTAAGAGTCAATTTCAGCCTGACATCCCCTAGCATCAGCCAGTGTCACTACGTGCCATGGAGGGAGGATCTAGTGGGGTATATAAGTCCTAAAACAGGAAGTACAAGGTTCCACTCTTAAGGAATGGGTCCCCTGTGCAGCTGCAGGAAAAATATATGTTTAAAGCCAGCTAAATTATAATTAGTGTAACCCTTCCTTAAAAGATATCTACCTCTATCTCTTCTCTCTCATTTCTCACCTTATCCTTTATATTAATAAGCCATAAAAAAACTCCAACATGCCATATATTTTTTAAGAATATAAAGAGGTCCTGAGATTTAAAAAAAAATGAGAACCAATGCTAAAGCCTATTTGAGGACAATGGTGTCTTATTGGTCTGAAACAACTAAGCCATAATAAACATAAATATGTTAAACACAGAGCTTTAAATGAATAATACACAGGATAACAAAGGAAGCCATTTATTTTGAAATAGTTATCAAAACGTTTTTTAAATGTTCAGGAAGCCCTGGTTAGTTTAGAACTAAGTGGTGCAGTGGACAGCTAGAGCTGGACCTGGAGTTGTGAAGCCCTGAGTTCAACTTTTGCCTCAGTTAATTGAGTGATTCTGGACATGTGATTTAAGCTGTTTGCTTCAGTTTTCGTAAAATAGAAATAGTAATGATAATACCTAACTCCCAGGATTGATAAAAAAGCTCTGGGTAAAGCGCTTTGTAAATCTTACAGCACTAATAGATGTTGGTTATTCCCAACCCCTCCCCAGCTCTAAGATGCCTTCCTGTTCTAAGTAACAGATTCCTGTCTGAGCTGCATCAGAACTGCATTTGCACACCAAGGGAGGGAAAAGGGGCAAGCTGAGCCAAAACCTTTATAAAGTCCAGGTCCAACAAGTTCCCACGAAAACGCCAGCTGGGTGTCTGTGAGGAATCAGTTAGTTCTATAAACCGTTATACAGGTGTACAGGACTGCGGATCATAGGTAGGACCCAGGCCAGTCTGGCCAACACTAGCTGGCGAAGGGCAAAGACTCCCGGATAGGGGACGGTGAAGAACCAGCGGCTTCAGACGTGACCTTGGGTGAGCCCCGGCCGGGGCGCTAGTGAAATCCCTGGGCGTTCGTGGAGACCTCCTCACACGCCCCCGCGCCACGCCCAGGGGCTCTTGAGCCCAGGATACAGCAGAAACCCCGCGGCGTGGGGAAGAAGGCACAGACTGACCCAAGGTCTCAGCAAAGGCGAGGGGCGGGGCTCCAACCCGCGGCGTTCCAGACCCCTAATTTGGCTCCCGTGAGGCTCTGGCGGCTCAGGCCCAGCGGCCCGGCCTCCGAACCCTTCCCGTCAGGCCTTGCGGCAATGATGGGGGGGGGCGGCCCCGAGGCAAACCGAGCACCTTACCTGCTGCAGATGCAGCTGGGCCGCCAGCGCCCGAGGCAGGTGGAGGAAGCAGTCGCGAGCGTGGGAGAAGGAGACAGTGACGGCGGTGACCCCTCCAGCCCCGGCGCCCTCGAGGCGACCGCTGCCCCACATCGTGAGCGAGCTAGCTAGCGAGTGATAGACGGAACCGAACGCCGACCCACGCTAGGCGAGAGGAGCCGAGCGCTGAGAGGATCGATCGGCAACTGATTCCACGGACTGACTACTCGCCTGACTATCCCGAGAGGGCGGGACCACGGAGCCTCGTTACCGTGCCACCGGAAAGCGGTGCCTTCTTGCCCTCACCCCGCCCCTCCGCACGCGTTAACAAGTGTCATCGGCGCTCGAACCAATCCCAGCAGGCTACTGCCTGCCGTGCTCTTTGATTGGATGAGTGGGATGGCGTCCAGGCGGAAGCCGGTGTCTGAGAGTAGGGGGACCAAATCGGGTAGGATGGCGGACGGTGGAGGGGAGTTGGGTGGCTATCACCCTCATCACGTGCAGCGTGCTGTTTGTGACTCGCGGGCCAAGTACCGGGAGGGCCGGAGGCCCCGCGCAGTTAAGGTGAGAGTAGCCGGACGTTTTGGATGCTCCCCACTGTCTTCTCCCAGACCAGGTCCGAGTCAGAGCTCCTTAAGTGGTTAGATAGATAGTGGAGCTGCTAAAGAGGAAGCCGGCCCGGAGAAGTGCCATGGCTGGCCCGGAAGCTCCCAACTCAGCAGGCGTCCCGCTGGGATTCGAACTTGGAGCGTTTCCATTACAGCGAACCTTCCAAATTCGGTGTTTTTTTGTTTCCTGAGCATTTCATTTATCTGAGCAGCCCGACAGAATAGAGCTAAGGCGAGCGCTGTTCACATTTTTGCGAATGAGGGAAAGCCCCAGTGAGTTTAAAAGTGATTTTTACAAGGTCGAACAGCTAATAAGAGTCCAAGGTAGGATTTGAAGCCAGGTTTCATCCCCGCCCTTGCCACTTTTGAGAATGACAGTTTCATAGTTGGTATCTCCCGGGCCATCTAGAGGAAATCCCCTCTATAATGGGTATTTGCATTTTTCTAAAAGATCACCACATATACAAGCAAACCGGGAAGTTTTTCCTGACTTCATGCCCAGTTTTACAATTCCTATTCATTGATTCTGATACTTTTATCAAATTTTTATGCCAAACAGAGCAAATCTAATCCTTTTATGTGAAGGCTCTTTAACTACTTGCCCACGACTGTCCAATCATTCACTAAACCCTTATCTTAACCAGTGCTAGGCACTGTTAAGCGTTGAGAATTCTGAGAAAGTTAAGGAACCCATGCTTAAATGGGGTTGATGACCTACAAACAACCATGTATGTTTGTAAAAAAGGTTAAATTGGAGATATTTCAGAGGGAAGGCACTAGAATTAAGGAGTGAGAAAGATTTCCTGTAAGAGTTTAGCTAAGACTTGAAAGAAGTCAGGGAAGCTTGGAGGAACAGACGAGAAAGAGTATTAGTTTTTTTTTCTTTTCAGCATCATTTCTTATTTATCTTTTACTTATCTTTATTTAATTTTATTTTAAAGATATTCTACCAATTGCATGTAATAACAAATTTCCACATAATTTTTAGGAAGTAATATGATCCATATTGTCTTCCTCCTTTCCCTCTCCCTTCCAGGAGCTGTTAAGCAATTTGATCTGGGTTATATATGTATAATCATGCAAAACACTTCCATATTGTTCATTTTTGTAAGAGAATAGTTATATAAAATCCAAGTCCTAAAATAAAAACCAAAATAAAGTAAAGTAAAAAATTGCATGATTTGCTCTGTACTCTGATTCCAATAGTTCTTCCTCTGGAGGTGGATAGCATTCTTTGTCATAAGTCCCTCAGAATCTTCCTGGATCATTGTATTGCTGAGAGTAGCTAAGTCTCATTTCACAATGTTGCTGTTACTTTGTACAGTGTTCTCCTGCTCCTGCTTATTTCACTCTGTATCATTTCATGTAGGTTTTCCCATCACATCATTTTTTAATGATGACCAAACACTCTTGCTTTCTAAAGGAAAGCAAAAATAGTCTACATCAGTATGCCCACGCAGACAAGGTGAAGAACAGGTGTATAAAGATTAATAAGACTCTAGAGCAGCGGTTCTCAACTTCTCAATTTGTAGCAATGAGAATACATAATGCATATCAGGTATTTACATTCCGAATCATAACTATAGCAAAATTACAGTTTTGAAGTAGCCACCAAAATAATTTTTTGGTCTGGGGTCACTGCAACATGAGGAACTGTATTGCGGGGTCACGGCATTAGAAAGGTTGAGAACCACTGCTCTAGAGATACTACCCTTTCATATACTGTGCCAAAAGCACCAAAGTCCATTGGTATGTCAAAAATCTATAGGTTGCTAGAAACAAAGTAGGCCTAACATTCATAAGGAATAGGTAAATTATGCTACATGAATGTAATGGTCTGTTACTATGCTGTAAGAGAGATGAATATTATGACCACAGGGAGGAATGGGAAGCCATGCACAGAGGCAGAAAGAAGTAAGCAGAACCAGAAAGGCATACCAAATGACACCACTGTCCATGGAAAGAACATCCTTTAAATTAAGTACCATCAATTAAAATGGCCAGACCTAGCCCCAAAGAAGAGATATGACACCTCACTCTTGTAAGAATATGGAGCACTCCATATAGTGTCATATTTTTTCAAATTGGTAGTTAGATTTTTATCTATTTCTTTTTATTCTGTACTTATATGAGATTGCTTTCTAAGAGGAAAAAGGAGAAGGGATACATTGAAAAATGTGAGTGTCATACCAGTTGTTTTAAAAAAAGAAAATTTTCAGATTGTAATTATGTTTTAGATTTACATGGTGTCTTTCTTTTCAATGGCTCAAATTGAACTATAGATTCAGTCAGCTTTTCAAATGAAGAAAATTATCTTGAGTTTAGTATAACATAGATTATTGGAATTGACAGATAACCCACAATCCCCTGTGATTTCAGGCTAGAGAAAAGTAGTTGCAGAATTTTGTCTATTAAACCAGAGATTCTTAAAACAGTTTTTTTGTAATGGATCTGCTTAGCATTCAGGTGAAGCCTTTGGATCCCTTTTCAGAATAATGCTTTATTGCTTATATTCATGATTGAAGGAAATGTTTAATTTTAGTTAGAAATTAGTAAAGAATAAAGATGTATTTTTTTTTCCATCCCAGTTCACAGACCTCTAAAGTCTATCAGAGAAAGGTATAGGTTAAGAACCCTTTTGTTAGTTTGATATATAAATTACTAACTTTTGTTAAAAGAACTTCTGGTGTTGTAGAAAAATATCAAGTTGGGAAGCAAGATACCTGAGCTTACCCTCTCTAAAGAGTCTTTAGCTAGCTATGCAACTCAAGACCTTCTTTGGATCTTGGTTTTCCCTTCTGCAAGGTGAAGCAGTTGACTGGATAGATTCTAAAGTATCTTTAAACTTATAACCTCAAAAGACTTAAATAAGTTTTATGTTATCTCATTTTATTTTAAATAGTCTGCTTAGTCATACCATATGAATAGTCAACCATTCTGATTCTATTTTTGTTGGTTTCTACATACAATCACAGGGTTATTGTGAAGAAAGTATATTTTGAAACATTTTATAGAAGAGATTTGTTATTCTGTGACTGGTCAAAGCGCAGTAGTTGGTAAATTATGTTTTAGTCTTGACTCTGGCCTGGTTAGACCTTACTATATGAGAATTTTAGGTACCACATGTGGGAGATAAATTGGACTATGTCCAAAGGAAAGGGAGTGGGATAGTGAAGGAACTAGTTATTATGTAGTATAAAGATTTCTGAAGAAACGGAAGATAGCCTGAAGAAGAGAGGATTTGGGGGGCATTGGAAGAGGGGCGGGAACACTATGTTAGAGAATTTCTATTTCAAGGTCTGCTATCATTTGGGGGAGAAATTTTGCTGACTTTAAAGGCAGAAAACTAGCAATGGCTAAGATAGAGGTAGATTTTAGTCCCCTGTAAGGACAATTATCCTTACATCTCTGTTTTAAAGTGATTTGTCTCAGAAAAACAAGAGATTGGAAGATCACACATCAGCGATGCTGTTGATGTAGATCATCCCTACTTTAGTATGGGTTAGACTAGATAACTCCTGTGTTCTCCTCTCAGAGATTCTGTGATAATTATCAGGGCAAAGCTGTTCAAGAAAGTATCTGTGAAAAATATTTAACACATCTATATTTCCTTTAGGTATATACAATCAATTTGGAATCTCAGTACTTATTAATTCAAGGAGTTCCTGCCGTGGGAGTTATGAAAGAGTTGATTGAGCAATTTGCTTTATTTGGTGCTATTGAACAGTATAATGCTCTAGATGAGTATCCGGCAGAAGAATTTACAGAAGTGTATCTAATTAAATTCCAAAAATTACAAAGTGCAAGGTAATGTGTCTGTCAGCTTTCTTCCTTTCTCTTTATCACTAACCTAGCAAAAGACTGATCATTCTTCATACCTAGATTAACAAAAAATCCTGAACATTTAGGTCCGATTTAGGATTTGTTTCCACCACAAAGCTCTCCCCATTTTCAACCCATGTGAAGCTTTCTCTTCTTGTATTTCTAATAGCACTTATAATCTGTATCGCACATTTGAAGACTTGATTTTCTGCTACCTTTAGTAATCTATTCCAAATATATGTCTCAATTTGGAAGGGTGTTTTGCATGACAATAAAACGTTTTAAAATTCAAAATACACATATATATGTATATATGTTTCATCGCAGAATTTAGCACAGTGCCTGGCACATAGTAGGTGCTTACTAAATGTTTATTGATTATCTAAATTTATTGTAAACTTCTTGAGCCTGTCTTTCTACTACTTTTTTTTTTAACCCTTGTAGTGATGGGAACACAGTGAATGCTTAAAACTTTCTCACAGACATCTTAATTTTCTTAGTGTGTTTTAATTTTTTTAAAGTTGTCAATAATTTCAAGCATTAGATCTCCCTTAAAACACAGAATCCTTACCCTATCATTTGAGGACCTAGAGGTCCCAACTGCCTTTTCTAGTCTTTTATTTTTCCCCATTCTCATAGAATCATGATTTAGAGTGGGAAGGCAGCTTAGAGGTTATCTGGCCCAACTCTTTCATTTTAAGATTAGGAAACTATCTCTCTGAATGATGAAGAGATTTATTCAAAGTATAGAGGTAGTACAGAAGAAATGACCAAAGGTACTTGTTCTTCTAAGGCCAAGTTTCTTTCTCATTTCACCACTCCTGTTCTCCCAAGGGCCTTCACAAACACTGTCTTTCTAATTGTTCCTTTCTTACCTTCATAGTCTTCTATAGTCTGACATGGTCTCCTCCTCTCTTTCTTCAGATTCCTAGATTCCTTTAAGAGGCATCTCAAGTACCACCTCTTAGATGAGGTCTGTCTTAATCTCCCCAACAGTTAGTGTTTACTGTTGTGAAAATACTGTATGATATTTTGCCTACACTTTATATTACCTGTGGATATATTATATTCCTCCAGTCCCCGTTTCTTCCTTGGGCTCCTTGAGGACAAAGACTGTTTAGTTTTTGACTTTGGATCTATCCCTAATGCCTAGGACAGTGCTTGCATTTAGCAGGTACTAATAAACTTTTTTTAATTAAAAATGACATGTTACAAGTGCGTATTGTAGCACTGAGCTCAGTTGGTTAGCACGTGGTGCTAAGAGTACAAAGTAGAGGCAGCATTGTAGAAAATGCATCATAGTTAGTGGTCCTAAGTTGACTCCTTCCTCTGCTCATTAATACTTCTATGACTTAGAACAAGTTTCGTTACTTCAGTTTCTTTGTAAAGTGAGAGTTGGAGTAGATGCATCCCTAAAGTCCTTCTAGCTCTAAGGCTTATAATGTATGATCTAAATTCATTGCTTGTTCCTCATGAGGACCATTTAGCTCTATATAGAGGGGAGTTTTGTTTCATGACCATAGATTACATCTCAGGCCAGCCAGCTGTGGCAGATATGTGCCACCAGTTCAAGAAAGACTGGAAGAGACAAGGTAAAAGGCTCATCAAAAATACTCAACATGTGCTCCAAACATTTTTGTTGTTCAGTCACGTCTGACTCTTCCTGACACGCATGTCAGGCCCTTCTCTTCTCCATTATCTCCCATAGGCTATCCATGCTCATATTTGTTGCTTCCTTGACACTATCCAGCTCATCCTCTGCTATCCCCTTTTGCTTTTGATCTTTCCCAAAATTTGTAATTGATCCTGGATCAATCCACAGGATCATATTCATAAAGGGGCAAGAACCTATAATGTGAGGATCATTCAGATATTATAGAATTTGTGAATCTCAAAAGTTTGCTTTTATTGGTGAATTTTAATCACTTGGTTATCAGTTGAGTGAACTTAGATTAATATATTGGACTCTCTTATTTCTATTTAGGATAGCCAAACGAAAATTGGATGAACGAAGTTTTTTCGGTGGTTTACTTCATGTGTGCTATGCTCCAGAATTTGAAACAGTACAAGAAACCAGAGAGAAATTACAGGAGAGACGACGATATATAGCAAGAACAACTGGGATTAAAGGTTTGTAAATAAGGATTGATCTCATTGTTTTTTACTTTTTATGAGAGCTTGGGTTAATGGTTACCAATTCCTACTCATTTGGCAAGTACTTCCACCTTTGCCTAGCAACTGGCTACATCATCAGATGCCTTCACCTGATTTTCTTGACCTCCTTAGCTGCCTAGCCCCAAATACCTAGGTTAGAATAATGGGTGTCTGAGTGATCAGGACAGACTGTATTTTGATAAGAGCAGCCAGGATTAGGGTTCTGTATTTTCCAAGACTATATTTCCAGGAATTATCTTTGGCTATTCCCTTTTCTTCAAACCCAGCCAGTTATTCTAGTCTTACCTCCACAATATGTCTTATACCTTCTCCACCCTCATGACCTTTCACCTGGACTCTTATAAAAGCTTCTGAATTGGTTTTCTTGCCTTCAGTTTATTTGCTTCCTAATCTGCCTTTCATGTAATTGTTTAAAAAAATCTGCCTGGTACGTAGATCTGACATGCTAGTTTTGTTTTTAAAATTGCATATTCTTTAGCCTGGAACTTCATGCCCTCTGAAATATGTCCTTATTTCCTTCATTTATTTTGTGTTCTTGACAAACTGAAATACTTGCTATTCCCAAATCTATTTCTGTATTTCCTGGCTTTTCTGCATCACAGGCAAAACTTACAATTTTGGGACACTCACTTTGCTCACCTTTGCTTGACAAAACCCTTTTCTTCCTTTAAACCCCAGTTCATGTGCTGCTAATTCCATGAAGCCTTCCCTAGTTGAAAATGACCGTTTCCTCTTTTCATCTTCCTGGAGCACTTTGCTTGGATACTTCTTCCCCCAAAGTTTATGAATTAAGGAGAAAGTTCATCATTAAAATTCACATAGTAGGGGGCAGCTGGCTCAATAGATTGAGAGCCAGGTCTAGAGACGGCAAATCATTGCCTAGCCCTTACCACTCTTCTGCCATAGAACCAATACACAATATTGATTCTAAGACAGAAGGTAAGGATTTAAATAAATAAATAAAATAAAATTCACATAGTACATGGTGGTTATCAAAGTAACTAAAATAGTAAATTTACTTTTGATTTTTTCTTTTAAATTTTTAGAAGATAAACTCCAGCCAGTAACAAAGAAAAATGTGTATACAGAACCTACATTTACAAAAGACCTCAGAAATTATTTTCAATCAAAGGCGTCTGAATTTTGTGCAACTTCTTTGAACCCTTATACTGAAAATCCATGGAATTGTCATCCTGGCTCTCTGAATTCAACTCCATATCATGTCTCTTCAAAGTATACAGCTTCTGAATCAGGAGATCTCTTAGAGAGAACTCTGATCCCCCCTCAGCTTGATAGAAACTATAACAAAACTATGTCAGATTATAACCAGAAGAACTCTTTGACAGAGATGGAAATGATTGGAACTTCAGTAGGCTATATTGAACCCCAAAAGGTTATTCCTTCTAATAATGGAATTGCTAGATTCATGCCTCGAACAACTCAGCTGCAGGAGCGAAAGAGAAGAAGAGAAGAAGACCGTAAACTTGGAACTTTCCTTGAAACAAACCCAAGAAGTAAGGAAGTTATTATTGGACCACAGCTACCAGAAATCCCTAAAGTGGATATGGAGGATGAGTCTTTGAATATGTCAGCTAACTTAATTCGTAATAAACTAAAGGAGGTATGTACATTTTTGAAAGCTACTTTGAAATAGTAGTTATTAAATCTTTAAAGCAACTCAATAGCAGATTATCTCTGGATTTTTTTTTTAAAACCGTAACCTTCTTAGAACCAATGTTGGGTATTGGTTCCAAGGCAGAAGAGTGGTATGGTAGGCAGTGGGGGTTAAGTGACTTGCCCAGGGTCATACAACTAGGAAGAGTCTGAGGTCAAATTCAAACCAAGGATCTCCTATCTCCAGGCCTGGCTATGCCTGATATCAACTCTCTGTGTCTAGTAACATAAATAGATTTGACTGTTCCTTATCTTGATCATCATTGGCAGAACAAAATTCTTTTGCTGGAAACTACAACATAATGTTTCTTATAGCCTTGTCATTTCATATTTTTTCTCTTTGGGACTGAATTTGTTTTTTTAAAGCCCTCAGAATAAAAGGAAGGTAAAAGGAGGAAGTATTATATTTTCCCTTAGCCTTTCTGGAACCTCAGCCTCTTATTTGTGGGTTAGTGGGTCTTTGTGACTTTAAATAGACCAGAAATGAAAAATTAGAGCAAACCAAGTCTTACCCAGAAAAGCTGAAGTTGATTTGTGTGATTTTCAATTTACAAAATGAATTTTCTGCTAACAGAATTAACAAATAAATATTTTCTACATTTCTGCTTTCCCCTAAGTCTTCTTTTCTCCCATCTATTTTCCCATTGGTCTCTCCTGTGTCTCACACTAGTAGGAACATGAGACATAGCATTAGGGGTTTGGATCTCTGATTTCATTGGTTTAGGGGGAACTCACAGTAAGAAAAGATCTAATTTATCCCACTAGGTCAATCACTAAAATAGATTTCTATGAAAATTTACAAGGAAAAGTGTTCTATCTCTTTATGGACCAACAGTGTTGCTCTCATTGCTGTTCTTTGAACTCTAATCAGCTTCTCCCAAAGTGTGTATTTACTGTACTTCCCCCCCAAAATTTATCAACATGTGTACCATACAATGAGAAGCAGGAAGGAAATAAATCTGGTGTTTGGTTTTTTTACCTAGGTCATTTCTTCCCAACCAAAACCCTCAGAGAGCAAGCTGGAAGATACACATATAAGTCGTCCATTAAAGCAAAGAAGAAGAATATAGAAGAGTATAAATCTGGAAAATGGCATGGTACCTTTCCCCCAAGAGATCACTTATGTTATTTAAATTTATAACTTTTTTTACTGTTGGTATTTCATATCGTATGTCCTTTGCACATTAAATAAGGAAAATGATTACATTTCAGTTTAAAATCAGAATCTTTTTTTATTTTTGCCGAGGTTTAAAAAGCCTGGTCATTTTAGCATCTGTTTTTAAAATGTGGAAACTCCATTTTCACATTTATTATGTTTCTGCCTTAAAATACCACACTGCTTCATGTATATGAAATTCCAATATGATTCACAGTGTAGATGTTGTTTAAAGCAGCTGTTCACAGTGAAAATTCATTGTTTATTTCTTTGAACGCCAGGGTTTCAAATTCAAGACACTTCTGGAAACAGAATGCGCCATAATTGAATGGTTAGGACATATATTGTTGCAGTTTAGTTTACATGAGTCTTTATATAGCAATATTAAAATCAATAATATTAGCAATATTAACTTTGCTAAAATTTTAACTTTTCCCACTCTTCCTTGTATCCAAATCTAGTTTAGAGAGAAGACTTGAACAGTAGTTGGAAAGAAGTTAATGTCTATAGGGAAGACAGCTGATGGACTGTTTAAAAAAAACTGTCTTTAAGATGTTAAGACATTGAGAGTCTTCCAGATTTCTCACCCATTCATCCCCAGATTGTCTTTAACTTTGAGGTCCCTGTTTTGGACCAGACCTATGATTTTTTCATGAGACATTTACTCTACTTGGCACTGGCTTTGCCACTTAGAGTCCTGAAGAGTAGCCAGGGACTCGGACAGGTTAAGAGACTTGCCCACTCACATGGCCAAAGTACAGCTCCAATCACCATACTAAGCTTTTTGCCCACAAGACACTCCTGCTCTTGCAGTTATATCCCTTTATACTTACTCCTCTTGAATTCCCCCCTTCCCAGCAGATGCCATCTCTCTGAGGGTAGAGACTGCTTCCTTTCTGTTTCTTTGTCCCTTTTTCCTAGTTTAGGTTCTTGAATTGAATAGATTTTTCTTATGGTTAAAGGGGATTCTTTTGCAAAGAACTAGCAGTTTTATGAGCCTGCACCAGTTTGGCCCAAGTTTTTTTGGAGTAGATTCTAGTTAGAGTAGGGTAAAATCTTCATGGCTGCCATATTTAATGCAAAGAACAAGGGAACTTTATAGGAGGAAGTGGCCTATTAAGGCCATTTTCTTGGATCATTGTGGGTTTAGGCTACTTATTCTAGTTTCCCTCCTCTAAGGAAGATTTATGACATACATTAAGGGGAATGGTTTGCTAGTACCTCAGTTTCTGGTAAACATGGGCCAAACACCTCTAACAAAAGGCGGTCTTTCTTTACTGCTTGTTCAAAGTCTTCAAAAGATAGTTTCCCATCATTATCATAATCCTAGGAAGGAAGACATGCATTTTTTCATATATGATAATAGCTAACATTTTTATAGTACTTTAAGGTTTATAAAACCATTTACAGATATCTCATTTTATCCTTGCAATAACTCTCAGCTGGTGCTCCTTATTATCCCTATTTTATAGATGAAGAAACTGAAGCAGACGGAAGTTAAGTGATTTGCTCAAGATCATACAGCTAGTAAGTATCTGAGTTCAGATTTCAACTCAGGTCAGCCAGACCCACCCTATTCCCTTTAATCTCCCCATTACTCTTCTTCCATCCTCAATGAGTTTGGTACTTGACTCAACTCTTCTTTCCCCAAATCCTATCCTCATACTCAGAGGACTTTAGCTTACATATTTCCCCACCCTAAGAAACTCCACTCAATTCCTTATCCAGTTCACTTCTTAACTATACATAGAGATGGTCTTAACCTTGAGCTTGTCATGCCCCACAAATCTATCACCTCTATGTTCAAGAATTCTGAAATCCCCTTATCTGATCAAAATCTGTTGACTTTTCACCTTTCCCTCTGCCTTCTCTTACATAACCCTATATTCTCCCCAGGACCTCTAATCCTTGGATCTTTTCATTCTCTCCCAGGCCATCTCCCCCAACCCTGACCACCCTCTCCTCTCCTCCATCTCCACTTCTTAATGAACCAATTCTGCTATATCCTGTCCTTTTCTCTTGAATCCCTCACCCCCTCTCATCTCTGATTACTTCTAACCATGCCTCCACTTTGGATCACTCCCACCATCTATCACCTCAACCATCCATCAGAAGTGGAGAAAATCAAGTAATGATTCCCCCGGCATCTACTACAAGTGTTTGTTATAGAACCCCTGCTGCCCTCACTCATGCTAAACAGTCCGACTGTACTTGCCTTATCACCTCGGTTTCCTGTTCTCCAAACCGACTTATCTCTCTTCAACCTCCTTCTCCCCCTCTTCCAGCTTAAGGACCTTGCCTCATTTTTTTTCTTTTTAACCCTTACCTTCCCTCTTAGAATCAATACTATGTATTGGTTCCAAGGTGAATGGTAAGGGCTAGGCAATGGGGGTTAAGTGACTTGCCCAGGTCACACAGCTGGGGAGTGTCTGAGGTCAGATTTGAATCTAGAACCTCCTCTAGGCCTGGCTCTCAATCTACTGAGCTACCCAGCTAATTCTCCTTGCCTCATCTTTTAACAGAAACAACTGAGGCCATTCATAAGCTCCTTCTTTCTTATCTACCATCATTTGGGTACCTTCTGCTTCTCCTTCATCCTCATGTGATGAGATGGTTGTACTCCTTCAAGGCTAACCCCTCAATCTGTTCAGTTGATTCAGTTCAATCCTGTCTTCTCCAATAGATTGCCCCCTCATTGCCACTCATTTATGTAATCACCAATCTCTCCTTGTCTACTGGCTTATTTCTGACTGCCTCAACTATGCCAATGTCTTCTTAGTCTCAAAAACCCCTCACTCCATCCTTAATGTCATCCTATCTCCCTTCTGCCTTTTGTGGCTAACCCCCTTGAAAAGGCCATCTTCAGTCAATGCCTTTGGTTTCAGGTTTTTTTTAATTTAATTTAATTCTTATTGTCATGGAAAACACTTCCATATAGGTCATTCTTCTAAGAGCAAACTCATACATAACCCAACCCCCTGCCACTCCCCAAAAACAAACAAACCAAAAAAATACTCTGATGTGAAAGTTGACTCTGACAGTTCTTTCTCTAGAAGGGGAGAGCATTCCCCATCATAAGTCCTTCAGGATTGTCCCAGATCATTGCATGACTAAGAGTAGCCAAGTTTTCACAGATAATCATAGTACAATATTCTCCCAGTTCTTCTTCATCCCCTTTAATTTTGCTTCTGAATTTATCATTCCACTGAAACTGCTCTGTACAGGGTAGATAATGGTTTCCTGATTGCCAAATTCAATGTCTTTTTCTCAACCTTTGTTCTCCTGGACACCTTTGCAGCCTTTGACACTGTCAATTTACTTTCTCTTTCTTGACACTCTCTTCTCTAGGTTTCAGTACATCCCTTTCTCCTGGTTTTCTTTAGATCTATCTGCTCCTTCTGACTCCTTTGCTAGATCTTTGTCCAGATTGCTTCCTTTCACTGTAGCTATCCCTCAGGATTCTGTCCTGGTCCTCTTCTCTTCTCCATGTCTCTTGCTTCATTTAGTGATCTCTTCAACTCCCATGAATTTAATTACCATCTCTTTGCTGATGGTTCTCAAATCTACCTGTCCTGCCTGACCTCCAGCCTTCTATCTCACACCATCAGCTGCTTTTTAGACATCTTGTCCAAGAAACATTTAAAGTTCAAAATGTGCAAAACAGAACTCATTATTTTTCCCCTAAACACCCCTGCCTCCTATTACTATCCAGGGGCAACACCGTCTTGGTCCCTCAGGCCCACAACCTATGAGTCACCCTAGTTTTCTCACTCTCTTCCGAATCCCCAACCTCCATACCCAAGTGAATGCCAAGGCTTCACCTTTGGGGTCTCTCTTGAATACATCTCTTCTCTCCTCTGCCACTGCTCTCACCCTGGTGCAGGCTCTCATCATCTCATTCCTGGACTATTGCAGTCGCCACTGGTGGGGTCGGCCTGCCTCAAATCTCTCCCTGCATCCATCCATCCTCTATGCAGGCACCAAAGCAATTTTCCTGAAACGCAGGTCCAGTCACATCATATTACCTACTCAGTAAACCCCAGGAGTTTCTTGCTGCTTCCAGGAGCAAATACAAGATGATCAACATTCAATGCCCTTTGTAACCCATCTCCCTCCTGCCTTTCCAGGCTTCTTATGCCTTACCTCTTCACAATATGCTCTTTGATATAGTGATCCTGACCTTCTGGTTATTCCACAAACAAGACAGTCCATCTTTCTGTTACGGGCATTTTCTCTAGGGTCTCCCAGGCCTGGAATGCCCTCACTGGCTATTTCATTAGTCACCTAATGGCTTCCTGGAATCCAGGTCTCAACTAAAATACTATTTTGTACAGGAAGTCATTCCCAATCCCTCTTAGTTCTAGAATCTTTCCTCTCCTAATTTCCTATTCATCTTGTATTTGAACATAATTATTTGCACATTGTCTTCCCCATTAGACTGAGCTATTTGAGGGAAAGTTGTGCCTTTTACCTTTTTTTTTTAATGTCCAGGCCTAGCACAGTAGTTGGAACTTTATAAATGTCTATTGACTATTGTACAGTATGTGTATGTGTATGTAAAAGAGAGAGATGTTTAGCAGTGATTAACTTTGTAAGGAAAACTACTAATGATAAAGCTAATTCAGACTACTTAAAAAAGTTTTTGATCTGGCTTCAAATGCTAGCTTTTGTGACCCCTGGGCAATTACTTAACTTCCATATGCCTCAGTTTTCTCAGCTGTAAAATGTGGATAACAATGGCACCCGCCTTCAAAGAAGGGTGTGACATTCTCCTATATGTTAATAAAGTGCTTAGCACAGGCCCTGGCATATTTTAGGTAAATAATAAATATTCATTTCCTTCTTTCCTATGGCAAAAAAAAAAAGGGTCTTGTACAGGAGAGGAGGTAGATTGAAATTTGACTTTGTACTATTTATGAGTAAAGATTTCCCCAATGAATTGATGAGGGATCAAACTTGTGGAACTTCAAATCACTTTATATTAAAAGGCTGAAGTTTTTTTGGGGAACCTATTCTGCTATGTAAAGCTACGTGTACTAAAATAAGCACATGAAGAATTCTAAGTATAAAATATAATCCTTTCTGGAAGAACTTCCATCTAGTAGAGGGACAGAAAGTACATCTCTAAATTTTATAAAGAGCAAGGGTTAGGTAAGGAAAAGGACAGTGTGTGTTGAAATTATAAGGGAAGACTGCATGGATGAAAAGACACTCTAGCTGGTCTTTAAAATATGAATAGGATCTAGCCAGACTCCAACTATATGATTCTGGTCATGTCACTTAAATTTAAACCTCTTTCAGCCTCAGTTTTTTTCATGTGGAAAATGAGCAGGTTCCTACTCTATGCATTGGATCCTCATGGACACCCAATGAGGCAGATAATATTTCATAGCTACCCCCATTTAATGATTGAGAAAAATGAGGTACAGGTTATTCCCATTTTGTAGATGAGAAATTTGAGGTCCAAGTCCTTCCAACAGCTACACAGATGGCAAGTATCACAGGGAAGATTTGAACCCAGGCTACTCCCAAAAGCAAAATCGGTATGCTTTCAATTCTGTGCTGCCCCCACAAAATGTCATTTTAGTAAGATTAAGCCCATGCCAAAGGTGTGTAAGAATCAGAGAGGCAGAGAGAAGTCAGGGAAGCCAGCCGAGACACTTGAAATAATTTACCAGCATAAGGCCTAGGCTGAAAATCAGTCTTTGACCCAATAAGTGGCATTATATGAAAGACTGAAAATTTGATCATGAAATTTCCCATCTTAGTAATTCAGTATCCTAGACTTCAGTTTATCTGTTTCCTGTGGTAGGAAACAATGTTTTTTTCTCCCAACTTCTGCCTCCACTGTTTGGTCAGAAGACTAGGTAGCCTAGGTTGCATACTCACCATTTTCTTCAGTGTTATTTCTACCAATTCTTTTATTCCTTCAACAGGATCTTCTTCCACTGGATGTTTGAGGAGACTGTTCTTCAGCATGTCAAACATTTCATCCTGGGAAATATATCCGTCCCCATTCACGTAATAAACTTGGTAACAGTCTTTTTGAAGCAGGAAGAAAAACATCAATTTTAGATGAACAATTAACCTTGTTTCATTTTCTCCTTAATTATCATAATGCATTATTATATCATCATTAACATTTTATAAAATGTGGGAGGCAAAATGGTCCAACAGAAAGAACCCCGAATTTAGTGTCATAGGACTCAAATGTGTAACAGGCTGGCTGACCTCCAAAGCTCCTTCCGGCTCTATGGCATGATATTATTTGCAAATGGAATATAGCAGCAAACATTCTTGTCAACTAAGTGGGATTTATACTAGGAATCCAAGGATTATTGAACATTAAGAAAACAAACATCAGAAAAATGTGTAAATCATAAGATGCTGTCAATACATATAGAAAAAGCTTTCAGTAAGATGACATTCGTTCATGATTGAAAATAAAACTAAGAAGAGCAGAAAGAAACACAAAAGCATTTACTTGAAAACTAATGGAATAACCTTAAGGAGCCAAGCATGCTTGTACATGCCAGTAATCCCAGCTAAGGGGCAGTTGGAGCCTCTTTCTTGAGCTCTGGAGTTCAGAGAGCTGCCAGTCACACGAATACTAAGGAAAATATCCATGTGATTAGCCTTTGTGTGAGAGAGTGGGAGGAGAGGGGAACCAGCCCAGGTGGGAAAAAGAGCAGATCCAAAGTCCCATGTCAATCAGAAAGAGAATGAGATAGCTCCTCAACTTTGGCTGGGCAACATAAGGTGGCCCAGTCTTTAAGACAAAACTAAATAAAAACATGAAGCACATTACCATGTTAAATTATAAAATAGAGATGCATACTCTTCCCTACTATTTTTTTGGACACCATAATAGAAATGTGAAAAATCAAAGTCAGGCAGTGAAAAAAATTAGAAGGATTTACATAGGAAATGAAGAAGTCAAAACATTATTTGAAGATGCCATTATTGTTTGGCTAGGAAATCTATACATCTCAGAAAAAGAAGAAGTATCAACTTTGAATGATTAAAAAACTCATAAAAATTATTTGCATTCTTATAGGGTGCCAATAAAAATTTAAAAAATATTGAACATCTCAGATACTTCCTAGCTGTGTGACCTTTGGCAGAGCCTTTATCTCCATTGCCTAGACCTTACCATTCTTCTGCCTTGGAACCAATATGCAATATTTGGATTCTAAGATAAAAGGTAAGGATTTAAAATTGAATGTGAAAAAATAAACATTTCTAAAAGATTAATTTTTGCAAATATACTTGGAATACACATATGATCTTTATAAAGATAACACTGAAGTTGCATTGAAAATAAATGGAAGTTTTAAACAATTGAAAAAAATTCAATTTTTACAGGAGTCAAATCAATGTGAAAAATGAAAATAATTCCTGTTTATTACTGATATAATGCAACATCAATGGTCTTCATTGTTGTTTTCGGTCAAGTCTGACTCTTTAAGGCCTTATTTGGGATTTTCTTCTCAAAGTTACTATAGTGGTTGGCCATTTCCTTCTCCAGCTCATTTTACAGATAAGAAAACTGAGGCAAACAGGATTAAGTGACTTGCTCAGTCACATAACTAGTAAGTATCTAAGGCCATTTTTGAACTCAGGAAAGTGAGTCTTCCAGACTTGACTCTAGGCTGAAAGCTGTCTTCATTCCAGAACTAGACAAAATTATAATAAAAAACAGATATGGAAAAAATGGACAAAAATATCAATGACAAACTTTAAGTGGGCAGAGCAGGTACATGTAAACAGTCTTCACAGATTTTAAAACATTATTAAGTAGTTATTAAAACCATGGAATCTTAAGCAAAAAAGCCAACAAACCTAATAGAGATGTCAGACAATATACCAATGGACCAAATATAGATGTCAGAAGTAGAACAAAATGTGGGTGAAAGATGACTATTTTAAAGAAAAGCCCAACCGGGACGAATTGTTGAAATTCTGGAAGCAGTGAGCTACATGAAGGAAGTATTTTAGGGAGTCAGGTTGTTGATTTTGGTTTTGAAATCGCACCATTGTCTGTAGTACATTCTTAATGCCAGTCTAGGTGAGGCACTAAAAACAATTTAATTGGCTAAAGACCTAAAGAAGCTGGCTACCCCAGCTTTTAAAGCACTGAATGATGAAATTAAGACTGATTATGGTTGCCCCAAACAATAAAAACCTGAGCCCCAAATTCTTACATTTCAATTTTTCTTCAAAAGATCCACGGAGAAACACAGATAATCCTTCGACCCACTCAGCTGCACTAATGCGATTGTCACCATCTTTGTCAAAAGCCCCAAACACTGAAAGTAAAGAAGGTGTAGGCTTACAGGGACTGTAATTTAGAGAAAAAAATCTAATTCTTATAATTCCATAGTATATCAGGAGTCATTTACCCGGGGTCTTTGGATTCACTTTAAAAATATTTTTATAACAATTTCACCTTAATTGGCCTCCTTTATAATCCTCTATATTTTATGCATATAAAAACATTCTGAGAAAGGGTTCATGTGCTTTACCAGAGTGCCAAAGAGGCCTATTATCTTTAAAAAGATTAAGAATGGTTGTTTTATAGAGAGAGAAATAAAATTATTTCTACCACATATAAAACAAAAGAGTTTAGATAGTTTCTTTCCTGAGGAAATCAAAAAAGTTCTAGTATTAGAAAAAACAATTTACTTTTCTCTCAAGAAGCTCTGTTATGATAAATGACAAGTACACAGATATTTTATAAAGAATTATTTTTTAAAATCCCTTACCTTCTGTCTTAAAATCTTTACTGTGTATTGATTCCAAGGCAGAAAAGTGCTAAGGGCTAGGCGATGAGGTCAAGTGACTTGCCCAGGGTCACACAGCTGGGAAAGTGTCTGAGGCTAGATTTGAACCCAGGACCTCCCATCTCTAGGCCTGGATCTCAACCCTCTGAGTCACTCAGCTGCCCCTGATATTTTTAATAATGAAGTAAAGTAGGCAGATTTTCTCAAAGTTCATCTATTTAGTTAAATTATGAACCTAAAAGCCATCTGCCAAAATCCTAAAAAAAAAAAAGTCAAATCTATAAAATTAAAGCCTTTGTTATGTCAGAGTTAAGAACAAAGGAATTGACAAGCTCCAAACAGACCAAGAAAATGCTCTGATTCTGAGGATATCTTGCATGCTGTTCTTTTGTAGGGTGTAATGTCTCCATGAGAGCGCATATTGGACATAAATGTTAGGAGAGACCCAGATCCAAATCCTGGGTTCAACACTTGCACAAGTCACCTTAGCTCAGTTAAGGGGAATAAACATTTAAATAGCCCCTACCATATGCCAACCATGGCGGTAAATGCTTTAAAAAACAAGCAAACAAACAAATATAATCTAATTTGATCTTCACAACAACACTGGGAGAGAAATGTTATTATCCCCATTTTATAGTTGAAGAAACCAAGGCAAAACAGGTTAAGTGACTTGTCCAAGTCATACAGCTATTTGGTGTCTGAGATCACACTTGATTTTGGATCTCCCTGCTTCCGGGCCCCACCCTCTATCCATTGCCACCACCTGCCTCGAAAGGGGAATATTCTTTCACTATTTATCTCATGGGGGTCAAGAACATACTTTGTAAACTTTAAATAAAGTACTGTAAGAATGTGAGATATTAATTTATGCATTATAACAACATGTATCATAATATAAAAATGTAACATAAATATAAAAATAAAATATAATAAAAATTAGATATAATAATGAGATTAATTTGAGCGATGTTTTCCCAGTGAATGTTCTTATCATTTTTTAGGTCTATTTGTTGAAATAGCATCAGTGAGCATTAGGGTTGCCTACTGTAGCACCTACAGGTGCAGGAGCACTCAAAGCTCTCGTGGGGCCATGGGAAACACATGGCCTTGGAGGCTGGAGGGGACGGACAGCAGATATTGGGAACCAAGTGAGAGGTGTCTGGATCAACTCGGCACATGTTATTGAAGGGAGTGGTGGAGAGAGGCACGGAGGGATGGAGAGGGGGAGAGAGGGAGAGAGAGATGGAGGGGGGAGAGACACAGAAAGGGAGGGAGGGAAGGAAAACATTAAGAAGCAAGACTATACCATGATTGAAATATGGACACATCCTTCCATCCATCCATCCATCCATCCATCCATCCATCCATCCATCCATCCCTTCCTCCATCTCTCCATCCATCCATCCATCCATCCATCCATCCATCCATCCATCCATCCATCCATCCAACCATCCATCCATCCATCCTTCCATCCATCCATCCATCCATCCATCCATCCATCCATCCATCCATCCATCCATCCATCTCTCCATCCATCCATCCATCCCTCTTTACACCCCTCCCTCCATCCATATTTAACGTTTAAAACAATAAAAACCAATGTATATTCAAATCCTAATGCTGCAAGCATACACACGCACAATATAAAATATTTATATATACTCCAAGATTTTCTTCTCTCTCTCCCCCCCCTTTCTCCTTCTTTCGCTCTCTCTTTTCTTCTCTCTCTCTCTCCTTTTGCTCTCTTTCCTTCTCTCTCTCTCTCTCTCTCTCTCTCTCTCTCTCTGATATACACACACACGCACACACAAGGTATACAAGGTATAGTCCTACCTACATTCTTGGAAAGGAAAAATAATGAGAAATGTGATGATACAAGCATGACTTTCTATAGGCGAGTCAAGCCTCTAGCTTGTTGGTCCTGATGGACTTTCTCCTCCTTCCTGCCGCCACGCCAACCTTGCCCAAGTTCTCCATGACCAAGGGACTATTAGCTTTCCAGGGACAGTTTCAGTGCCCCCCTGTGCCTTTAGGTTCTTCCTCTTCAACTTCACTTTATATAATTCTTGGGTCTCTTCAACTTAGCTCAAATGCCATTTTTTATAGACCTTTTTTTTTCTTTTTTCCCCATCCCCCTAGCCAGCTTCTAACATCTTTCCCTTCAAGAACTACTTTCTATCCATGGTTGATATCTTCTCAATAGCTATTTATTTACATGCTGTGTCTTTTACTAAAATATAAACTCCTTGCAGGCAGAGGCTGTTTTTACTTTTTCTTCCCCTACAGAGGCTTTGTCAAGTGTATGACAAATAAACCAGCATTTAAATTATTGATGATTAAAATGAGAGGGGAAAGAAACAATCCCAATGATGTAAATTTGGGGGTTAATTTTTAAAAATATATTTAGTTCCAGTAATAGGAAATACCTTTTGGATTACGTGTTATACTCACCAATTTGCTTTTGAGGGAGAAGAAAATTAAGTGAATTTCCCCAGAAAACTGGTCTTGGAATCTTTTATAAAAGAGTCCAAAAGGGAACTTTTATTCAACTTTCATAGGATAGGAAACTGCCCATTGATTGTTCTGTGAAAGGCATCTTCATCTAAAATACTCATTTGTCATTTGGATTGCCAGCTAAGTGTGAAAGCCCTTGATGAGAAGTGGTACCTCTGATAGCTGTAGCTCCTTACCCCTGTTCATAAGCAGGTCATCAGTCATTCCAAAAACGCCATGCAGGACATTTCTAAACTCACTGCGATCCAGGCCCTCGTAGAGACTTCGTTTTTGTCCCTTTTCCATAAATGAATAAAAAACTTTTACAAGACACTCCAATTCTTTTTTGTTGACTGTGAAATGAAAAAAGGGAAATTAATGAACTTTCAACTTCATGTAACATAAAGAGCAATGGGTGAAGAACTGGGGAGAGGTGCATCTTAAATTTTTTTTTCTGCTACCATGTTGGTGAGCAAGTCATTTAACCTCGCATGTCTTTAAGCTTGCTTTCATTTATAAAATAAAAGAGGCTGGGCAGCTAGGTGGCACAGTGGATAGAGAACCAAGCCTGAAGATGGGGTGGGTAGGGTAGGGAGGGTTCAAATGTGACTTTTTCCTAGCTGTGTGGCTCTGGTCAAATTACCTAATCCCCATTGCCTAGGCCAGTGATGGGCAACCTTTTGAGTTTGGTGTGTCAAAATTGGCTAAAAAACCCGAGCATAACCCAGGTGGTGTGTCACTTCGAGAAAAAAAAACAAAAAACAACAACATAAATTTGCAATATTTATAGCTTAAATAACAAAAATGTATAATTGTGATATATAATTGCATTTAATAAACCACAAATTAATTCTCTAACTTACCTGTTTAGTGACTTCTTTGTTGATCTGTCTGTCGGTTTCTTTTGTTGGTCTTGATATTATTTAACTTGTGTGGGTGCCGTGAATAAGTGAGGGGGAGGAGAAATTCTTTAACCTGCCTATTAGTGACTTTTTTTGTTGCTGAATTTCATTGGCTAAATCTTCATTTGAAGGTTGGTATTTTGTACACTTCAAGCCCAAGCAAGCACTACTAACTTCATCTGTCAATCTGTTTCTTTTGTGGTTCTGATATTATTTAATGCTGAGAATAAGGTCTCACAAACGTACATGGAGGGAAAAATTGTGAGTAAAGCCATTGCTATATTTTTTCAGGGTGCTAAAAGTGTCTGGTAATCAGTTCCAGGCACTCCTCCATTGCACAAGGGCGGGAGCCTGACCCAGTCTTCCTCTGGCCCCACCTCTCCCAGCACCCTCCTTCCTCCCCTGCATTCCTCCTCCCTGCCCCCGCGGGAGCCCCACATGCCCCAGCTGCTTGGCAAACGCCACCCCACCAACCCCTGGCCAGGCCAGTGCATGGCCATGGCCACAGCAGCAGGTGCCTGGCTCTTGGGCCCTGAGGCTTGCTGAGCCCACATGTGGCCACATGTCATCGAAAATGTCTACACGCATCAGTGCTGACACGCATGTCATAGGTTCGCCATCACTGCTCTTCTTAGAATTGATGCTATGATAGAAGGTAAGGGTTTAAAATAAAACTCAGGCTAAGTGATTCCTCATCTCTTCTAATTCATTTTATAATTCAATCTTCTAACAACCAAGTTCTAAATTCAGTTCATTTCAGTAAGAATATGAGCAATTTCAAGAAATTTTTGGTGTTTAAGTATGATAAACTACACTTCAGAGAGCAGTTCCCTTATAAAAATGAGATCTGGCGTTTACATTGCACTTTAAAGTTTGCAAAGGTCTTTATAATAATGTGTTGTTTTTTTTATCCTCACTGTGCTCCTGAGAATGCTATTTTTATCATAACTATTTTGCAATTAAGGAAACTTAAGCAGACAGAGGCTAAGTCACTTGCCTAGTTACACAGCAGCAAGTACCTCAATCTGGATTTGAACTCAAGTCTTTCTGACTTGTGGACCTCAAACTCTATATCCCCCATGTTACCTACTGCCTTATGGAAGGAATGTAAGAGGAGGGCCAGCCCACCTTCCTGTAGCTTTGCATTTCAACTAAATATTTTGCTTAAAATTAGATGTCAAGTTCTGGTGGTGCTTTCTTCACTGAAGGACCACAAATGCCCTTAGCACTTCTCTAAATTTTACTCGCCGGGAGAAAAAATCCCTCTTCTCCCTTGTCCTAGTTGTCACCCCAGTTCCTGGTCCTGAGCAAAGAACTGTGGAAATCATATCTATAGATCCTTTTTCTTTAGAAAAGTACAGAACCTTGCAGTCAGCCAGGAGGACAAGATGTATAGAAATTGCTAGATTCATATCTGTTTGCCTAAACATTGTGAGTCTAGGGGCAATCCCTTTTTTTGATTCAAGCTCCCTTGTGGTTGCCATCCCTTCATGGGGAAAGGGTGCCCCAGGATGCATATCTGAAGCCTGTCTAAATGCCATTTCTACAATGAACACACACAGCAAATAAACCCTTTTATCCAAGTGGATAGCAAAATAGAAATCGGGGAAAGGAGATCTCTGAGAATGTCGATCAGGCTCTGAATGAATGAGGACACCCACTGGGAGGGAAATTGCTCTGCTCCATTGGGAGTCTCGGATCTCACCCAAGGGGAGATTCCCCCAAGACTAGTGCCATAGGCTGGGTAGAAACATGTTGGGTCGTCTCTAGATTGGCTGCTTTCCCAGTCTCTCTCTTCTTAGACCCCACGAGGGTCTCTGTTGAAACAGAGAGCCCACCCCAGACCTTTCTTCTTTCAAACTCTCACCAATGCCCCCTCTTCTGCAGGAGTGGAGCCCTGAATCCTCAGTCTCCCCCGAAGAGGAGATTCTTATTGCAAATAGGCTTTGAGCCATTACACAGTGAGTCTGAAAGGTCAAAAACGAAGAATGCCAACCACATCCATCCAGACTTAAAAGTGGAGACACACTTATTCCTATTTGGACATGGACAATAGGGGAATTTGTTTCGCTGGACTATTCCTTTTTGTTGTGAGGGGTTTGATTTTCTTTTTGATCCATTGGGAGAGCAGTGGAAAGAAATATTAGTAAAATAAATTAAACACACACACACAAACCAAAATTCCTTTCTTTCTGCAGGATACCCTTTCAGGTCCCCTCATAGCCTATAGCCTTGCCCTTGAGGGTGCTTTTCTAATCTATTTATTTTGCTCCGGCATTTTTGCTTACAAATTGCCTCCCTCATAAGAATAGAATTTCCTTGAAGGCAGGGATTTTTTTCTGGCCTTTTCTTTAAACATCCACATTGCTTAGAGCCTGTTGCCTGGCCAATAGTAATCAATTAATAAGTCACTGTTGATTAGTTCACTGATTATCCACCTTTAATGGGGAGACCAACTGAGTACTCAGTTGCCTGCTGCCAAGCCCTGGAGGTGCTTTGTGAGCCTCCTTATCCACTACAGAAATCTGGGGCCCTGATTCTGTGAGAGTGATTGAGAACTCTCAGCCTTTGGGAGGGGAAGACACCTCAAACACACAGCAGTTCTGTTGCTTTACCTGGTGTTAGTCCTTCCCTCCTGTGAGTGTAGGAATAGAGGAAATGGACTATATTAAGCTGCCACTCTGCGAGTGCCCAAAGTGCGGAAGAGCCACTGGAGAGCCAGGCACTTGGATCCACACCAGTTTGATGGCAGCCAAGCCCAGTGAGCTCCTTAAGTCCCAAGTGGGAGCCCTTTGACCCAGACTAGCAGGAGTTAGTGGGCAGCCAAGCCCGCATTTCCCGAAGGCAAAGGGATGGTTCCTAATGGCGATGCTGAATTCAGAAGGGAACATGGAGATATAGAAGAAACGGATTTGAATGATAAAACTCGGTGCCATTCCCCAGGAGCTTTCTGGTCAAAGGATAGATACGAGGTTTTCAAAGTAAGAAATCTAAGGGACCAAAAACCATATTAAAATTTTTTCTAAATTACCCACAAAGTCAAATTTAAAGAATTCTGAGGTTCCATCTTATTCTCGGCAGACTAGCAGAGATACTCGAGGAACATGGCACCTGTTGGAGGGGCTGTGGGAAAACCAGCACACTGGAGAGGGCACGGTGGGTGGAACTGTGAATGGGTCCAGTTTTTAAGGAAGGCAATTTGAAACTCTGCCCCGAAAGGTACTCCACTCTATACCCTTTGACGCAGCCACAGGAGATTAAAGGAGGAGGAAAAGATCTCAATGCACACAAATATTTCAGCAGCTCTTTTCAGAGGAGCCAAAAAGTGGCAACTAAGGGACGTCCTACCGGGGAACGGCTAAACAGATCATGGTATGTTGATGCGATGGAAATGACGGTGCAATAAGAAATGGAGAGAAGCCTGGGAAATCTGTATGAATGACACAAAGTAAAGAGAGCAGACTTAGGACAGCGATTTAAACCAAGACAATATTATAAAGAAAAGAGCTTTGAAGGACCTGAGCTCTGGTCAATGCACGAATTAATGCTGGGTCTTGCCCTTCACTTGGCCCCTGCCAGACCGGTGGGCACACACATTTGGAGGCCTCGTCATTAAAATAATGCTGCCAGTCTCCATGTTTATGACGAGGGTTTTTGTTTTAAATAGGGGGACAAGCGGGAAGGGCTTAAAGTGAAGGAGGGGGAATTGGAGGGGTGAACGGATGTCTCTGGCAGACGCTTTTACGTCTGACCCCCCTCTCCCTGGGAACTGGGTGGCAGAGAGCAGAGAGAAGCCCCATTTTGGGGAGATGTCAGAAAAGTTAACCAACATTAACGGGTGGTTAGTGATCGGGTTCAATGATGTGGGGGTACAAATCACTGGCGGTGGTCTTCAAAGGAGAGAACGTGAGAGTCAGGAGAACCCTATGGCCTTTTGGTGTCCCTGGCAGCAAGTCAGAGCTGCTGTCCTGGAGGTACGGACGGCCCGCGGGTTAAAAAGGGGAGATGCAGCCGGCCATGCTGGGGCCGGTGTGGCCTGGGAAATTGATGATCTCATCTATTTCACTTAGTTAATTTTCTATTTTTTAACCAGGCCCAAAGAAGGGGACTTGAGTCTTCACGCAGGACAACTCCAGAGGAAGGGGACCCGGACCACGGCGAGGGAAGTTGAAGTGGGATAAAAGGGATGCCCGACAACAGCAGTCCCTAAGAGAGGTCCCGAGGACCCATCGGCAGTCGGTGGGAGGGAGCCTGGATTCCAGCCGAGGGCCTCCGAGCATATATCAAGTGTCTACCGTCCACGTTGGGGACCTGAGACACCCTGGAGTCTTTGACAACTCCGGACTCTCCTCTGAGAGGTTCTAAATGTTGCCCCTAAGTTGCTCTTATCTTTTAATTCTATTAAGTCATTAAACTCAGTGTAGCTGCTCCAGGCGCCCAGCCCTTTCCTTTTATGGACAGTGACCGCTCGCTAATTTTAACATTTTTTTGTGAAGCTATTTGTAGGCCAGAGAAAGAAGAGCAGATGTGGGGCGTCCAAAGAGTGGACGGAGATCCCCAGAATTCCCTTTGGCTCCGGGGGATCTGAAGCTATACACAAACTGTAACAAAACTCATTCCTGGCCTTTGCAATGCCCTTTCTCTGGACATACTCGCGACCCCAAGACTGACCGCTCAGACGAGAAATCACTGTTTTCTCAGCTCCTGGGGCGGGACTCGTGATGGCTCAGCGTGGGCAGCTCCCTCCATTGGAGGGGATTCTGAGGGAGGGGGGCAACAGGCCTGCACCTTAGTGGGGACAGAGATGTGCGTGGCGAGGGGAGCTTGACACCCTCACTAAGTGTGAGTGCTGGGATCTTACTGGGGATCGAGTCAGGTCCCCACCCGCTCCTCGTTTGACGCTATGTGCTACGGAGGATACTGCTGATGGGGCGCTCTGGGGTACAGGAGAGGGAGCGGGCTCCGGGCTAGTCGGGGGAGCTGCTTGTCTCAATGCAATCCCGGGTCCAGGCCCTACGCCCACCTTCCCCCAACAGGTCCTCTCAGGCTCTGCCCTCCCGTGGCGAGGGCGCTAGAGCCGGTTGCTCTGGGATTTCCTGGGAGAACTCACAATGGGTGGCTGCTTTACTCAGGGCCGTCACCACCTTCTTGAGCTCCCTCAAGTCGAGGCTGTAGATCACTGGTCGCCTGCTGTGTTTCATGAAATGAGCCATTGGCAAGAGCTGGGGTTGGGGTGGTGATGGGTGTGCGGAGGTCTTCAGCGCTCTCTCCGGAGGCTGCACCAGAGCACAGTGTTGCCGTGCCAACAGTGCAGGGACAAACAGAGAAGATTCTGAAGGCTGCAGCGGATGAAGGGGTCATTCTAGGCCAAACGGGAGAGGCCGTTTCGCCCAAGGGCAAGAGTGGATGGGAAGGTGCTGGCTGTGTCTGAGGATGTCCAGGGCAGATTTCCTCCCTGAGCCCCATGTGTGATCACCACAGTTGTCTGCGGGGCCGGAGCGGAGGGAGAGGCATGAGGATGGCTCGAGCCTATCAGATCTGAGGAATAACGAGGTCTCAGGAACATTCAGGTGGACTCCCAAGGAACTGGCCTTGAAAGGTCCGGGCCTCAGGCCTCTGTTCGGCCACGCCCTTGACCAGTTTCTGAAAAGGGCTACAATAAGGTTTCTTTTCCACCACTTAATGGGCACATGGAAGCTTCTGACAAGTGATCTTCCAATAAAGGGGAAAGACCCAACTGGAATGATCCAAAGTTCTTCGGGCATTTCTCAGGTTTCATTTTGCTCAAAGGCCAAACTTTCCTTCCTGACAAAGTGTCTTACTGTGGCTAAGATGAGGGGAGAGGCTATTTTTTCCTCCTTTCTAAGCCTCCATTCGAGGCAGTGTGGATAAAGATCCTGGGCCTGCCCCCTCTAAGCAGGAACGAACATGGGGATGGGTAGTCACTGTGTGGAGGAAAACACCATGTCACCTGAGGAACCGTATCCATCTGAATTGAGAAATGGTCATCAGAGACCCTTCCTCACTGGTTTTTAGTTTAATCAGGTAAAACTCCTTCACCAGCCAGTTCCTTTAAAAGGTTATCAAGTTCTGCCCACTTCGGTTAAGGAACCAAGCACAGGCTGCTGCAGCAGAATCTTTTGGGGAAAATGAGTCTTCTCAGTTGGACTGAAGCTTTGGCAGGAATGATCTGACCTGAATCTGCAGAGTGTTATTAAACTGCACTGGACATCGGCACAAAGAATTCTAGTTGGACCATTTTGTCTGTTTTTATTGGGCTAAGTCTTTGATAAAAGCATCTGTCCAGAGGAGGGCAAAGAGGAGGAGTCCAGTCTCTGAGATGAAGCTGTATGTGGACTGATTGATGGAAGTAATTAGGAATGTTTGGTCTGGAGATCCAGGGACAGGCAGTAAATGGTCCTTAGGGTTTGGGGCAGAAAGGATTTCTACTTGAACCTAGGGGAGGGGCAGAGCTAGGCTAAATAGTTGGTTAGTTAAGGGTTCAAATAAAAAACTTCCTAACAATTCTAGCTATTCCGAGGGGGAATGACCTTTGCTGGGAGGTGAGAGTAATACTTGTTATGGTCTCCTTCATTTCAAGCAAAGGCCAGATAACTTGTCATCTGTGTCAAGGGTCTCAGAGGAGAGACATTAAGGTCGCACACTGGTGGTCTAGACAGCCTCTGAGGTCCCTTTCAACTCAAACTCGGATACGTGAGGACAAGTGGTTAAAATTCTAACATTGTTGAATTCTTGTCTACTCTGAAATATATATGTGTGTGTGTGTGTGTATAAAATAACTCATCTTCTGCCTTAGAAGCACTAGTTCCAAAGCAGAAGAGGGGTATGAGCTAGGCAATGGGGTTTGTTAAGTGACTTTCCCAGGGCCATACAGCCAGAAGTGTGAGTTGAAATTTGAATTCAGGGCTTCCTGTCTTCAGGCCTTATCTACTGAGTTGAAATACGGACAGAAAGGCCTGATGGAGCATTTATATTTAAGGTTTGCAAAGTGCTTTGCAAGTATCTCATTTGATCCTTACAATAATCCTTGTAAGTTACTCCTGTTTTGTAGATGAGGAAACTGAGTCAGACATGACATGATTTGCCCCAGGGTGATACAGCTAGTATGTTTGAGGCAGGCTCTGAACCTGAGTTATTGTGACTCTGGGTTTAGCTAAGTTCTCTCTCTCTCTCCACTGCATCACCAGATGCCTAATCTCCTCTAGTCTAGGCTCATCCAGTCTCTGGTGACTACAGAAATGTTGCTAAGTTTAGCATGATTGCGATTATAAAAGAACTTAGGGCTTCACACTTCACATAGTTTTCCTTGAAAAGTAAACATGATTTTTATATGGCATTAAATTGCTGAGGTCTCCCCTTAGATTTTCTAAATAAGAAAGTTTTCCCTTTAATGTTTTTGGATTTTAAACTGAAAACCCTTTATGAGAACAACAACAATCAAACATATTACTCGGGTACAGAACAGTACTTCCCACTTAATTTTCCTGAGATTCTATTTATTGTACTCTGTGCTACATAAATAAAATTCACCTGTCCTTGAATGAACAAATTCATTCAGGTCCTAAAATGCTTTTGCTCTGTTGTTCTAAGGAATCTTTATATAGTATCTTTAAATAGTAGATAAAATTCAGTTTGGGAGAACTTTTGTAGTTTGTAAAAACCAATACCCTGAAGATCTCTAGAAACTAGAAATAGTAAATAATAAACTCATGGTCAAATCAGTACAAAATTTACATTTCTACTCAGGTATCAATTCTAAAACTATTTGCTAGTTGTTTTGGTACTATCAATCAAGGAAATTTGATCATGTTTATAAACTAATACTAAAAGTTTACAAAACATAGGAGATAGGAAAAAATCTGTTAGTACACCTTGTTAGCGGTAATTTGAATGAATGTATAAAATATTGTCACCTTATCCATTTTTCTTCCTGCACCCTTTATTGGAAGACTGTTAAAGATAGTCACTGGAGAACCAATAAAACCAGTCTGGCTTTCTTTCTAGATAATTAAGACTGCAGAGTAGCACAAAAGCAACGACCAGACAATAATCCTTGTCTCCAGGTAATACATAAATACTCCAAGCAAATAAAACCAAAGTATCTGGAATAAATGATCTCTGTTCCTGGACAAGTCTGCAAAGCTTGAAAAAAAAATCTGGACATAAGACAGCCAACAAAAAAAGAGATGGTTTATACAAGTTAAAATGGGTATTTCTATAGTAATACAAATAATCTCCTGTACTTATTATTTTACATTTTTGTTACATAAGATTATTTTCAGAAACTGTTCATTTGCATACAAAATGCCATTCTTAAATTTCCTATCTCTTGGCTGGCACTAACATCACGCCATTCAAGAAAAGAGTAAGAGTGTGAAGATCTAAAGATGAAGCATACTCAACAACCTGATGTGTGGCATTAGAATAGGATTCAAAAGCTCTCGTAAGAAATTTGTTCTCTTCACTGCTATAGGAAGTTAGGGGTAAGGAGGGACTGCTATGCAATTGCTCTCTCAAGTGTTTTCAGGTTTTGCCATTTTCTTTGTGACACACAAAGGGAGCTGAAATGAACACAGCTATTTTTTTAGCAAAATAGCCATTTATTCAGCCTCTTGTCATGCCAAAATATTCTGTGCATTAAGATACTACAGTTAAAACAACCTTTATAACAGGCACAATGGACAGTAAATTATATTTCATGTAACTGATTATAAAAGTGTGAAGTAAAAATGACTCATCGGTTCCTTTTAACATCACCGGTAAACATAATTCAGCAGCAGACATTTGAGGCACCCAGTCTTAGTAAAATATGCCACAGGAATAGCAATCATGTCATCCTTACTTTAATCCCTGTCTTAATTCAATATTAATATATAAAGACAACAAACTTTTTAAACGGTATATTTACTGAGATTCTGGCAGTAGTTTTATGTAACAAGACATATAGCATACTAGGCCTGCCACTTAACTTGCTCATAGCAAATCAGCTTCAATATGAAGCCGTTAAATATCAAAAACCTGCTTTTTACATGCTAAATATTTTCAGCAAGTGTGCAATTAAACACAGTTAATGAACTTATTATATCAAGAATAAAGAATTACACACTTGAAACAATGCAGCCGGAACATAATTCATACAAAAAATAATGGTCACTGGTTACAATAGAATTTCCCTGGCTAGTTAAAACTTAAAATAGTATAAAACATGCAAAATATTTCAGAATATTTTAGCTATCTATACCAAAAAAAACCAGTGTCTCTATGAAATGATTCCCTCCAAAGTGTAACCAAAATTAAGTCAAATTATGTAACATTCTACTGCTAAAAATATTCAAAAGATTTAAGTGGAGGTAAGTTTCCTAGGTTTTGGAGCTCCTCCATGCTGCCAAGTGCTGTCTGACTTTGCTACTTGAAGTAGCTAGCAGACAGCAGAGCTCCAGAATGCCTCATTTTCTAAGTTCAGCAAAGGGACACAGACTGCAGCTGACCAGCTCTTGGCCTCCCTAGGAAGCACAGTGTCTGTCCTGACAAAATAGATAGGATGTGCAAGGATCAAAAGGCACACTATTCAGCTAGCTAAAATAATAGCGACACCCTCCCTATCCCACCCCTCTCCCTTCCCCAGGTAAACAAAAAATTAAGGGAAAAAATAACAATCTACAAAAGGAAAGATTTTTGAGGGCATTAATGTCATGCCCTTGCTTCAAAAACGCCAACTGTAGTCATCTGGGTATCTCCGATTTGTTACTTTAAACACATCCTAAAGATGCATTTAGATTTATCTGATTTCAAATTAGATTCTTCCTGTTAAAAATTTCATTATCGAAGAGATTTTTCTTTATTTCCCAATATCTCAAATACCAGTTGGACTCTAGTGTATTGTTTCCCAGATCAAAGAATTCTGGGGATAAAAATCAAACCAAACAAAGAAGGTGAATGTACCCCAGGTAATAAGCAGCAGGCAACAATCATGGCCTCTTCTGGCCCGCGGCCTCAGGCTCTAAAAACACAGGAGCACTCATGCATTTGGGTAGCAGAAGCCGTGACTTTCACAGTTGAAGTTTTGCTTGACATTGCACTTTCTGGCAGGGAGATCTCAGCTGTCCTGGCATTATGCTGACTCTGGACCTGATCCAGTAGTCTTCTTTTTCTTCTTCTTGCCATGTTTCTTATGCTTCTTTTTCTTTTTTGTCTTTTCCTTTAAAAGAATTACACAGTAAGCATTACATTTAAGATAAAAAAATTGTTACTATCACAAAACCAGAAAAAATTTAGACTTTAATAGGGAAATTACAAACGATAAAAGCAATTTCAAAACAGGCTGGCAACACAATCAATAATGATACTCAAAACAAAGAGGAAATAGTAGGAATTGTGATTTTCCTTGAAAATTCTATGCCAGCAACAGAATGTCCAAAGCAGGAGGCTCTTGTCCCCCTAGCAGGTTAGTGAAGTTTATGGATCCCTTCTCAGAATGTTTGTTGTTACATCAATAACTGAAGAAAATGTTAATGAAAATGAAGATGTTAATTTCTCCCCATTAAAGTTCAAAACCCTCTTGAAATCTATCTATGTAATCAGGGGTGGGGTATCTGTGGACTCCAAGGTAAGAACCCCAGATCTACAGTAGCCTACTTGTTAATTTCTCCTAGGACCTAGACAACTGCCATAAATAAACACCAGAGAGCCGAGTATACACATAAGGAAAGTCACTGTAGTTAACATGTCACCTAACTATTCTCTTATAAGAAAGACAATTTCCTAAAGCCATATTTAAACATCCAGCCCCAACTTAGGATTTCATTTTATAAAATTTCAGATTCTAAGGCTTAGAAAGGACTTCAGTAATGAGTGAAACCAGATCGAACAAGAATTTTCTCTACAAGATACCCAAGGAGTCACCCAATTCCTGATTGAAAACAGAGAAACACCCGTCCCAAGTCCTGAGAGCAAAGTCAAAGGATTTAAATATCAGCTCTGCTACTTAGGACTTCCTGTGACCATAGGCAAGTCACCATCTCTGGGCCAGTTTCTTCATATACAAAATAGAGGAATTTGGACAGCATGACCTTTAAGGCTATAATTCTTATATGCTCCTCTGCCTTCCAATGTGTGAGGAATGTCCTAAGGTGGCCCATTTCACTTTTGAAGAGTTCTAATTAAGAATTATGTTATCTTAAAAGATAAAATAATTATACTAACTTTAGAGTTCTATTTTCATAATAGCAACACAGCACATTTTAACTAATATAACATTTTTCAGATCAGAAACATTAAGTCTACTATTGTTAAATAATAAATAGTATGGCAGCTACTTCATACAGCTTTTAGTTATTACTAGTAATTTAAAAATAAAGAGAATCATAGAATATTGCTTGATAAAATGTTTGAACTGACATCATTTGGAGAATTAATGTATAATAAATAGACTCATTCCGCCTAACTCATTAGTGGAAAGAAATAAGCTTTTTCGATGTAATACTACCGAAATAATTAGGTCTGATTGAAATACTGATAAATCAATAAGCATTTATTAAGCATCTACTATGTGCCAGACACTGTACAAGGAATGTAAATAAAGGGGGAAGAAATGCCCCTGCTCTCATGAAGCTCACAGTTCAGTGTAGAAGGCTACTAGAATACAAAGACAACTACAGACAAAGATAAACTGAAAACAATCTCAGATGGAAGATACGAAGATTTAAAAACGCTTTGTGAAGGAAGGTAGGACATTTTTGCTGAGATCTTTGCTGAGAATTTATTCTGATTGTTTTGACCTTTTTTCTAAGGTCTCCAGTGCCTACTATCCTATAGGATTCATTACTTATATCCTTCTTTGCTTTGGTGAATAGATTATATGAACATCAACTACTGGGCAGTCATCACTGTCAACACTGCCTTAGTTATGGTTGAAATTAATATAGAATAAGAGGGTAGAAGTCAGGCTTGGAACCCTGGCTTTTACTATGTAAAATTTAACTGCAAGATGCTTGCCCTCTTTAGTCTCTGTCTGTGCTATAAAATAAGGGTATTGGGTGAGATGCTTTGAGGTTCCTTCCAGGTCTAAATTTTAAGGATCCCTTTTTGCTCCTAGAAATTACTGAGGATCCCCTAAAGAGTTTTTATTTATGTGATATCTCTGATACTATATTAGAAATGAAAAATCTTAGTATTATGAAGTTTCTTTATTGATACACATTTATGAAGGCAGTACAGTAACAGAAAAAGGAAAGGTTTGTTGGTTTAACATACTCATCCATCTTTCTGCCCCTCTACCTTCTTTATTGTATTTATAAATTTAACCTATTACAGACCATAACCAAGAAGGATGAATTACACATCCACCTGCTTCAAGTGAAATTATTTCTGTGCCTCAATAGAGACTACTTCCTTCCCTAAGAAGGGTAGAAAATTATTTCAAAAGACCATCAACACCACAAACATTTTACTGGTGCCAATAACATTCATATTAATCCTAACTATTGAATGATAAAATTTTTAAAAAGTGAATTACATCATTCAAGTTTGAGTACCCAAGAAAAAAGAAAATGAAGATAAGTGAATATAAGTGATACTTGCTGTGGTCTTGTCTTGCCTGACTTTTTTTTTAAAGAGTCAAAGCATTTAAAAATATTTATACATTCTAAAGTAAACATTCTACTGCAATACTAGACTATGATTCTAAAAATCAGCATGTAAACATTTTTCTCTAGTGGAACATCTTTTTCAATCAATTTCTAGATGTATTACTCAGGCTAAGTCATAGCTTCTGTTTCCTCCTGGGATTGCTACAAGATTAGAAGAAATAATGGCTGTAAGTTGCTTTGAAAATCTCGAAGTACTACATATGTTAATTATTATTATTACTAATAATGGTGGTATTATTGGAGGACAAGATAAACTCAGTAATAGAGATGTAGAACTGCTACACATCATGTTTTTATGATGAATAAATTATGGTTCTAAGACCTCATTCTGACCTGGGGTATTTATTCCATTAAAATGAATTTTCTATACTACTGATACATAAAATTGCTCTATGTTATCATATAAGAACATAAGTGATACTTGCTGTGGTCTTTTCTCGCTCCTCACTGTTTTTCTTTTTCTTTGCTTGTGCCTAAAAAATAGACAATTGAAGTACCCAATTAAATTTGAAAAAAAGAAGGAACAATGTTTATTTGGTAACCTGATATAACATTTCACAATATGGACACTGTTTCAAAGATATTAGTTTATATATAGTCACATTTTCAATAAATTTAGGTTATACTGCTATATGAAGAGATGTTGAAATATAACAATCATCTTTAAGGTCCTAAAAGGACAGAACAATATAGTTTTGCATCTCTTTTTATATTAAAATCATTTAAAGGCACTCCAATGTCTCCATGTTATTCCATATATACCTAGGCTTGAAGGTGATATGGATAGGATGGAAGCTCATATAGGTCCTACACCAAGCAAGCCAATAATCTAGTTATAGACTGTTTCTGACACCTAAAGTCCAGTCTAGCAAAACTGAACTTGGCAAGATGGCGAGTCTCTGAGTGGCAAGGCACCCTATGAATAGCAGAGGCTCTTTGCCCTGGCCAGACCACATTTTCCTTAAAGAAAATCATTGAGAAGACAAAATCCAGAAGACGATGGGTCAGGATAATGGGAGAAAGCCTCAAGTTTATTTCACATTAAGAACTGGAGGGCCTGGGGAGGTCTACACTGAAGAGTGATGAGACAAGGATGACAATGTCTTCAAGGCCCTGAAGGACTGTTATAAAGAAGAGGAATGAGACTGGTTATGCTGAACCCCTGAAGGCAGAACCAGGAACAGTGTGTGGAAGCTGCTAAGTGGCTGATGGGAGGTATGAAGTCAGGAAAAATGTCCTCCAGATGCCTGGGTAGGGCAGGCTGTGGAAGGATGGCCTGGCTCCTTACATACAAAGACTGTTGTAGACAACTGTGGTTTCTGAAGTCCCTTCTTACCCTGGCCATACTTTGAAATAATTATTTCACAACAAAAATGATCAATTACCAATTTGATGATTTCAATGGATGTTAACATTTTAAAACATAAACTTAACAATGATAAAGAAAAAAAAAACATTCAAAAAAGGAGTGAAATTTTACATAAAAACCATAGCCTACTTTCCAAACTGATACTTTTTCCTCAAGAATGACTCTTCTGTGGGTACAACCCCAGTTTTGCATCTATATGATTATACTTGTCAACAAGTATTGTTCTGCTTATAAGAGCATGAAAGATTCCATTGAATGCTTTGTTAAAATCTTAGTAAACAACCTTGTCAAAAGAGAAGTGAGGTTAGTTTGGCATAAGCTATGGTGGTTGCTATTTTGAAAATTACATAAGATTTTAGTAGTTGAATTTATTTTGTAATTATAGGCTGACCTGGCTTTCAAAATGTCCAAACATTTCTGGGGCATCTGCATCCCGCCTGTTCTGAATGGTTTCCCTCCTAGTGTTGACAGCTGCTTCCCTTTTCCAAGTTTATGTGCCAGTCTTGGACACCAAAACAACACTTAAGCTGGCCTCCTGCTACTCCTGGCTCTTGTTACATGACTGGCTTGCTTCCTTTTTCTAATAACATGTGCTTCTCATGGCTTTCATTTGTGTCATATCACATCAAATCATACTGTAGCTTCTTGTGTCTTTCATGCCATTCCTCACAAGACACTGTAAGTGGGAGATTACATGTCCTCATTCCTTCCATTGCCTTTTCGGTCAGCTAAATCTGGAGTCTTTTACATTATTTGTAGCACCATAACTTTAATGCTTCGTAAGAGAAAAGTGCTGGACCTGGGAGGTCAAGATTGAGATATAAATGCTAACTCTTACAGCTGCGAGATCATGGACAGGACCTGAAGGGCCAATTAAACTAAGACTGCCATAACTGACTTCATAATGCTTGGTCTTTGGTGGCTGTAGCCCTTCTTCCCCTTACCCCTTGATGCATAGAAAAAGGTTTCCTAAATGCTCCAAGATCCCAAACAGTAGGCACAGGCGTCTAAGTAGCAGACGATACCTTGCTTCTCTAACCCCTGGAAAGGGAAGGAAAAAAAATCTCTTTCAAACATGAGATTCTTCCTTTACAAAAGGGAGAAAAAGTAGAAGGCTATTTCTGGAGTTGCTACTTGAGTCACACTCTTCACCCCTTCCCTCGGTCTCAAAAAGAGCTGATGTGAAACTGGACACAGGCAGCATCCTAGCTTTTCTTATGGCCTTGACTGGCTATAAAAGAACCTAACCTTCAATAAGATTTCTTTGGATACATGTTTGTGTATGGGCCCTCTCCATTTTTCCTTTCCTAGAGTGAACTCTGACCACAAAATCATTCACTATCAAATGTAGGAATTAAAATGGTTTGAAGAACTTGATTATTTACATTAAAAAAAATCCTATGGACTTGGAGAAAGCACTAACCTGAGTCACATCTATCTTACAGATACAAAAATAGAGTAATTTTAAAAACTAATTGTCTCATGGAGTTTTTGTGAGAAAAATGCTTTGTGAATATTAAAGCACCATAAATAAATGAATTATTTGGAGAGTTATGAAAAATCATAAATTTGATCTAGCTTCTTCTTCTTCTGTTTAATTTCAGGCCCCAAACTGCATGCTACCTGTTAATGGATTAACTCAATTGGATGCCCACCAAACAAAGCAGCCGTCTTGTCAATGTATGTTGCTTGATTGCTTTTAAAAGACTGTGGATTTTACCAGAGGTCCCTGCAGTGTTCTTGAATTTGATTAACTCAAGATATTGTCATCTAAAAAGAGGGGCATACAGAGAAACTCGCCACCTATAACAGATTCATCATCATTCCATTTGTGCCTACCTTTTAAGCCAGTGTTATAACTATTAGGGATGTGCCCAAAGGTCAAAGAAAAAGGTTCATATATATTAAAATACTCATAGTATCACTTTTGGGGCAGCAAAAAACTGGAAATAAAAAAGATGAAACATTCTCTGGGGAATGGTTGAACAAATTCAAAGTATTGAACATACTATAAGAAGGAAGGCATTTTTGTAATACAGAGAATCACAGGAAGAATGAAAAGTTCTAATTCTGATGGAAAAAAATCTAACAGTATACATGACCATGGTAATAAAGAGGGAACCACATAAAATTCAGAATTCAGACAAATGTAATAACAAATTTTGATAAGTGAGAAATAATGATCAAACACAGTGTAATGCAATCAGGTCCCAGCTTTGGAATAAAAAGACATGAGTTTGGAGGCAGTGAGGTGCTTCAATTGATTGAGAGCCAGGCCTACAGATCTGGGAGGTCCTGGGGTTCAATTGTGGCCTAAGATGTTTCCGAGCTATGTGATCCTAGACAAGTCACTTAACCACTATTGCCTAGCTCTTACTGCTCTTCTGCTTTGGAACCAATACAAAAAAAAGATTCAGAAAGTGAGGGCTATTAAAAAATAACAACGACAAAATAAAAACAAAAACAAAAACACCTCAAAATCCCATGGGTTTAATCCCACCACTGGCATATACCAACTGTTGGCAAAAAAATCAGTTCCTGGATGAGTAGTTTCCTCATTTGCATAGTTTACACATCATAGGTTGTGAGGTTCAACTAAAAAGTCATAAAGTGTTTTGCAGGCCCTAAAATGCTATATAAATGCTAGCTATTACTATTACTACACAATATCAATTATTATTCCCTCATCCACTTAGAAGGTGTAAATGACTGGCAAGGATGGTGCTTCAGGTATCAGACATGGTTAATGTGCCTTTTATATGTTGCTTAATTGCTTTTCTTTGGGTAGGGTTCTGGGAAGTTATAGTGATGTAAAAAATTAAAAGATATTGATAAAATATTTGCATTATAAAACTAATTAGTGACACACAGGCAAGTAATTTCTAAACCTTTTGATTTTTAAATTCTGAAACTTAATTTCCAATATTTTTTGTCATACTTTCCATGTCTACCTTTAGCGTTGAAGTTACCTGATTTATAGATGATCTCCTTCAATTTCTTATGAAATTTCTGTTTCTTCATCTTCTGCTTCACGCTGGAACATAAACTAAGTGTATTTTCATGGAGGCCACTTTGCCTATATTTGTCAGAATACCATGAAGTAAGATGGACCATTGTCCTATGAAATAAGGTTTCTTGCTTGCCTTTAGGATGAGGGTGAAGTCTTGTCAACATGAAAGGTCTTCTGCCAACGCTGACATTTACCTTTCTCCAAGTAGAACCAATAAGCTATCCTAATATTTAATTGCAATTTTTTTGTCTTCTGGTAAATGGCAGTGATAGGTTCCTTCAGAAGGTGTCACAATTAACTCACATGATTATAAACATATGGGTAACTATCTCCCATGATTACTGGGCAAAGATAAAGATTACACAGGGAGGATGCCAGCTAAACTGATATTAATAAACATAAGATGGAGGGGGCAGCTAAGTGGCTCAAGGGACTGAGAGCCAGGCTTCGAGGTGGAAAATCTGACCTCAGACACTTACTTGCCACTTGGTTCTGGAAAAGTCACTTAACTCTCATTGGCTAGCCCTTACCACTCTTTTGCCTTAGAACCAGTAAACTGTGTTAATTCCAAGAGAGAAGGTAAGTGGTAAAAAAAATGTGTATAAAATGTAGAATTATTCAAGTCATCCAATCACTTATACCATTATTAGCAGATATCAATGCTGGGATTACATTCCCAGGAAGTGATTTGTAGCAAGAAAAAAATCTACATAAATAAAAATATTCATAGCAACATTTTTTGAGATAACAAAAAGCTGGAAATAAAGCATGTTTCATGATTGCTGAAATAGTTCATCAAATTATGCCCCATGAATGTGGCCTACTACATTTATACCATATAAACAATGATGAAAATGAAAAATTCAGAGACATCAGAAGTCCTATATGAAGTGATGAGTAAAATCAAGTTAAAAAAAAAAAAGACCATATATTTGACTAGAGGACTCTAATAATGTTAAATAAAAAAAAATTAACACAGAGACAACATCAGTTAAATATATTTGCTGATTCAGAACAATGTCAAAATTTAAGGGTATATTCCTCCTTTCTTCTTAACAGAGATACTTTTCCCCTGGGAATATATTTTGTAGTTGTAGGTATAAAATAGGAAATTGCTTATTATATTAAAAAAAAAACCATATAGATGAAAAAAAATAGCTATTTATAAAGTTTAAAAATTGAATTTTAGTACAGTCTAGCTCTTTTTCTACAACTCCCACTACAGAAGATGGTTAAGAGGTTCAAAGAAGATTAAGGGATATTTTGTATTTTTAAGCATTTCATGGGTTATTGCCATGGCTAAAGCATCCAACAAGTAAGCTACTATATAATTTAAGTGAGGCATTTTGTGAAATCTCCTAATTAATTCATGTACAGGGGTACCAAGAAACAACTAATTAGTGAAAGGTCTGAAATCAACATTATGATCATGATAAGAGAAGAATAAATTAGTAGGAACAATTAAAAATAAAAAGTTGGATGAATCAATAGATCAGCTACATCAGCAGTGATAATTAATATGAACAGAACAAAGTCACTTTATGCAATACTGCTGTTGTTCCCCTTGGTAGCTATTGTAGCACTTTTTTTTTCAAGCCCCACTACTTTTATATCTTTCATACAGCTCAGAAGCTTGGGGGAAAAACTCATGAATATCTTGCCTTATCAAGACCATTATTAATTGTGTAGCGAAACATTCTGTCATGAACAGAAAAGGAAATATTAACTGCCAGTATTCAAAACCACTTTAGTTTTGTATATAATCTCTATAAATAACATATCTAAAACTATATACAGTATGGTTAATGAAAAACAAATTCCAACAGTTTAAACAAGAAAGAGGTCTTAAGACCCTTGTGTTTTATATTGCAAAGATGTGGAAATTAAGTATTAAAATGATCGTATAACACTTCTATTTTCAGTAAACTCTTCAAGGCTTAGCTATAACAAGTAGTAGTTTTTTTTTTTAACCCTTACCTTTCATCTTAGATTCAATATTGTGTATTGGTTCCAAGGCAGAAGGAGGGGTAAATGGAGGTTAAGTGATTTGCCCAGGGTCACACAACTAGGAAGTGTCTTTGGCCACATTTGAACCCAGGACCTCCTATCTATAGGCCAAGCTCTCAGTCCACTGAACCACGTTAGCTACTCTCATCAATTATTTAACTTTTAAAGTGAACTGATTTTACATTCAAGACATTTTATCATCTGAAGAAAACACACTTTAAGTGGACTTAATTCCAAATATATTTAAAGCTTCTGAGATAAGCTACATAAATTAAATCTAAACAATCATTTGGTCTATCAAAAGTAGATTTAGTACACAAAAACATACTTTAGCCCACTATAATATATATATGTAAGACTTATATTCTATAACTTCATGTCATTTTTATATTATATCAGACTAGAAAGTTATCAGATTAATCAAATGCTTACAATCTTTATTCCTTTTTGCTTCAGTGTATGAAATACTGAAACATTAAAAAAATTAACAAAAGAGATTCAATTTAATTACTAACCTCTTCTATGCACTCTGGTTCTGATAAAGATTCGGATGAAATGGGTTTATCTTCAGAATTCATCTTCTTTCTTTTCTTGCTCAGACTTTTGACATCCTATGAATTCCATATACTATTATTATATAGTTGTTCAACATATATTATTTCTACCGAGAATGAAGACACATAAATGCTTATACATGGATACTAGCATATTAAACACATCTTATATTTCTAAGGCCTAGTTTAATAGTAATAAAATCATCTTAAAATTTTTATTTCCATTTGTACAAATAATGACTGAAATTGGAGGAGGTTTTGTTTTGTATGACCCCAAAGTTCCCCTGCCTGGTTCCTCCATATCTATTTTCTCACTATATTTACCTCTCCATCATTTACTAAATTATACCTAATATGCATATTTAAAAAAAATTACAAGATAACTGTATAATAATTAACTAAGTGTCTTGAAGGCAGGGTCCTAGTTTTCTACTTCATTAGTATCTACCTCAATGCTTCCCTTATAGCTATAAATGTAGCAGGCTTTAAAAAAATACCTGTTGGTTCCAATTCCAATGTGTAAAATACCGTGTTTTACTTACAAAACAAATATTTCAAATTCAAAGTTTTAAAAATTCAAATCAATCAAATTAGAGAATCATTTCTTGCAGTGTAAAATTACTATTCAAAAAAAATTTTTTTCCTGAATTCCTTAATATACTTAAGTGTTTGTTTATAGACTAGTAACTTGAAGAAGGGCAAGGATAGTGACATAAAATTTTCTTAACAATTAGAGATATCCAAAAGTAGGATGGGCTGCCTCTAGAGTTAATGGGTTCCCAAAGGTCCTTTAAGAGAAGGCTCCCTGATTATTTTGGGGGGATTTCTATTAGATTGCCTTCAATGTTCCTTCAAATTTTTAAGTGTTTTATAAGTTATTACTAATTCCAAAATTAAGAAATAAAAATAAAAAATTGTTATTACATAAAAAAGTATAGAAATATAATTTGAGTTAAGTAGGTATTTACAAGTAAACTTGCATAAATCAAGGTTCAATTGTTACCAAGTACTCACTTTAAAATGAATTGATTTTATAGAAAAAACATTTTATCCTCTTTAGAAAATACATGTTAAGAGGAATTCCAAATATATTTAAAGCTTCTGAAATAAACTACAAAAATTCAATCTAAACAACTGTTTAGATTATTTATAGTCTGTCTAAAATAGATTTTTAATCTACTACTTTATTCAACATTTAATTTCAGTAGGTAAAGTTTATGAAATGGATAAAACTTCACAGAAATAATTAGATCAAAAAGGGAATACATTTGCTGCATACTTTTTTAACTAATATCAACAAGTATGGTATTCGTAAGATATCCAAAAGCTAATATATAAATACTAACAATTTCAACATATTTAAAACCTTATTTTTACCTTTTCTTTTTCATGTTCATCTTTTGACTTCTTTTTTTTCTTAATGCCATCCTAAACGAAGTGAAAATATCAATTTTAAATGTAATATTATTAAATAATTTATACAATTGACCAAACATGAATAACCATATTGAATACTATGTTTACTTAAAAAAATTATCAAAGTAACCTTTATATGTAAGTTTTCAAACCAAATTGGCGGTGATGCTATTTTCTATATTTCAAATACTGAATTACAACTAAATGGAAGGTATGTTTTAGACTGCTTAGAAACAATCTTTCTCAAATGGAAATCAAAGGGGTAGAAGGTTTGCTAAATCTAACCTCACCAGGTCCAGGCTACTTGACCAAAATGTTATCAAGAAAGCTAAAACCTATTCCTTTCCTTTAATTGTTACAATTGCTCAACTTGTGGCAATTCTACCAGAGGTAAAAACCTATGAATTATTTGCTTGTCTGTTATTTAATACACCCCCCACCCACCCACCCACCTTAATATCCTTCAGATTTGCTATTATGAGTAACAGATAACATCTAAAAATATGGTATCATCTTTGTTTTTCTCTCAGTCTCCCAAACTTATTTTGATTTGTCAACCTCTGTGGAGTCTCTCTCTCATCTATCCCTTCCTTCCTATTCCTACCATATATCACCCAAGCACATCAGACTTTCCCAGAATATTGTAAAATGTTCCTTAGTGGTAGCCTAATGTCTAATCTGTCCTCCAACCCACTGTGAACACCAGTGTCAGATTACTTTTCTTAGTCTATAGTTTTGATTGTGTCAGTTCTCTGCTCAAGGGCCTTGAGTCCATTAGGACTGGGCAAAGGAAATACTTAGCATGGAAAAGAGAAAAGGGTGTATTTATAAAATGAAATGATGACAACTCAATAGTTCTTTTCGATATTTTAAGAACTGTTGTGTGGATGAACAATTAGATTGGGTATATTTAGTCAAAGTGAGGCAAAACCTGGAGCAATAAGTGGAAGGTGCCATGAAAGCAATTTATAACTGAGGTCAGGAAAAACTTCCTCCCCTTTCAAGAGTCATCAGAAAGTAGAGTGGGCTAATTCCAGATGGCAAGTGCTCCTCTCACGTAGGTCTTCAAGTGGAAGTTGGAAAGCCATGCTTGGGATTTGTTAGGGCAGGAGTTCTTTTTGTGCCTAAGAATGATTCAATGTACGCCGAGGTCCCATCTATCTTTTAAATTCTGTGAGACTTCCACGAAAACTTTGCTATCTTGGAATGTACTTTTAAGCCTTTCAATACATCTCTTTTTTGGTTATGGCTATTTATATTTGTACTGTTTTGTACTTTACTAGATTTTAAGCTCTGTGAGGGCAAGGTCTATAATTTCTATCTCTTCCAAAGCCTAGCACAGGGTCATGCATACAGTATGTGCTCTAAAAAATGTCTATTGGATTAAAACCATGACTATGACTTCTTTGTTTTCCCTGTAGCAGGGCCCACAGGCTGTGAGCGGCTGTCCACCTTTCTCTCTTCCTAGTAGGGGTTTGCCTCTTGGGATCCCTCCTTGTGACTAAATGTTCCAATTTCCTTCATTATCTATCTCTGGGAGACTTTTAAGTCTGATATTTTGATTCTAGTGCTCAAAGTACACTATCATGTTTTCACTGTGTTGCACTCTTGTGATCAAGCAACAGACCCCTCCCTACTTCCCAACCATCTCTTCTGAAACACATTTATACACACGCTTGCCATATTCACTATTCACTAAAATTGTGCACTGCAGCATTGGCAGGACTAAGATCTGCCAGAGCAAGTATCCTAAATGACTTTCCTATTAACCCTGAACTTTTGGTGTGTTCTTTTGGACAGTAACTTTCAGTGGCTGAAGGAAGTTTTTAGAAGACTCAACTTTGGAAAAATGATGTTTAATTTGAAGCTACTTCTTATACTGAAGAGAACATAATCATCAATGAGATCTAGCTTTTATAGTGCTGGGACAGACATTTGCTACAAGATTAATAACTTGTGGAGAAAGTTCAGATATCTACAGATTAAGTGTTAGGAGTTACAGTCAATTCAAGAATCAGAAACTGAGACAAAAACGTAATGAGTTAAAATGTAAATTACTGTTGCAGCATGGGGGCAATGAATAACCTCCTAGAAGAATAGGCCCAATGCTCAGATCTCTAGCATTTCCCTAAGAGGAATGGTTTTCTCCTTTGGAAGCAAAGGCTCTAAGGTCAACAGAGTCTTGGAGGCAATACCATTCAAAATAACACTGATTGGTTTTTGAAAATAGTTCCAAGACACTGGAAACAGGATAAATATTATTTTGTTAGGTGCTTGTGTGGGTCAAAGTATAATGTGGAGGTCAAGGCATATAAATAAGCAATTATTTGAATTTCTCTATGGAAGGTAATTAAAAACAGAATATATAGCTTATAAATTACAAATGACAAAAGAGCTGCCATCCCAATTCTGTTACCTTACTATCTGATTCAGATTCTGATATGGAACATTCTGAAGATCTATGTGAACGATATTTCTTTTTTCTTCTTTTTTTCCCTTGTTTCTTATCCTACACAAAACATGTAAGAAAAAAATGGGTTTCTAAATCATTAAACTCTCCCAATATAATTTTTGCATTTTATTTATTTCTTACCTTAATCAATTAAAGAAAAGGATTAAAAAGGGATTAGTTGCCTTATAGAATCACCAATTATTGATCCACAAATACTTTGTTCAATCTGCTAGTCTTTACAATTCAATTCAACAAACAACTATTAAATGCCTCCTATGATCAAGGTAGGGAGGCAGGTATGGCAAAGAAGATGGAGGGCCAATCCTGGAATCATGGATCATGAAGACCTAGATTCAAATACTACTTCTGATCCACATTAGATGTGTAACCATGGGCAATTCATGTGTTTTCTATGCAACTCTTTGCATATTGGGAGATCCCAACATAAATGGGTTCACTGATCCAGACTCCTTTCGCTCTACTCTTAAGCCCCTACTCCCACCTGAGTACATGGCACCATGCTAGGCTCTGGGAATATGAAGACAAAAATAGTAACAGCTCCTACTCTCAAAGAGCTTATATTCTACTTGGTAGGAAGGAGGGTGGGTTAGGGGGGATTGAGTCTTCAGGGAAGTGGTAGTGTGAGGAGATGTATAATAAACACATGAACTATAATACAAAGTAGGGAATATAAAAGACATCAGAATACTCTAGCAAAATGTGGGGAGAAAGCACTAATAAGTTGGAGGATTCAGGAGGGCTTCTCTAAGGTAAACATAACATTTGCACTACACACACTGGGGAGAGCATGTGTGAATTCTCTGTGTTTGTGAAACAAGTAGTCCAGGTTTACCAGGATGTAGCCTGGGAACCCAGGAAAGTTGTGAGTGACTGAGGGGTTGAGTAGGATTCAAGAGACATCGTGAGGAGCTGATCAATAAGACGGGCAATTATTGATTCCAGGGATGTCAGAAAAGGGTTCACTGCTGCACTAGTTTGCCTTTTGACCTTGAGTAAGTCACTTCATACCAATCTATTAGCCTCTTTAGCTGAAAAATGTGGTGGCTGAACTAGATAATCTTTAAAATTCTGTCTAGCTCTTAACATTCTAGGGTTCTATGAACTGTTGATAGTCCTTTTCTTTATAGACTTGTTAAACATAACAATTTCACAAAAGTAGCAAAAGAATACCAAAAAAACTCCAATTTAAAATATCTGGCTTTTAAACATATACTAAAGCTTTTCCATCACATGGGTATGAATAATAAAAATATTAGTGTATAGTTAAAAGGCTGGCCTACATCATAATGAATTTTCTTAATGTGTCTTGCTACAATGTAGTCAGCACATTTAAAAGCAATTGTAGAATATCACATTTCATGTAGTACATTAAAAACAATATTTCACTCTTACCTCATCTTCTGAATCCGAAGAACTGCTGGAAGAACCAGAGCTTGATGAAGAAGAGGATGAAGACTTGACCAAACACAAAACAATTAAAGCTTGTGAGATGCAGAATTTGTTCATTGCACTGTGCCTCATCAAATTATTCTAAAAGATTGATCAATTTATTATCTAAGGAAACAAAACCCCATGTTCCTAAGATTCAATTAGTTTTTCTAAAAATTGAGATTTCTTTTCTTATTGCCGTTGAAATATTACATTTTTAGAGAAAAAACTAAATTCTAAAGCACTCATAATTCAAACTTAAACCTTGTTAAAATTTTCTCCTTTAATAATAATGGAGTCCCAGTTTTACAGGGGGCGAGAGCCTTTCTACTTCCAATTGATACCATCAGCAATTTAGCTTCAGCCTGATCATTTAATGAGTCAGATTAGTAATAAGATTTAAACCATTCTTACTTTTCAGGGCCTTAATCCATTTACATTTGGCAAAAAAAGGGGGAAAAAAACGGAAAACTTTGCTCACCCTACCAGATTTCTTCTTTTCCTTTTTCTTTCTCTAAACAAACAAACAAACAAACAAATATCAGGTTGTGATTAAATTCTGTCAAGTCAGAAGTCTAAGTAATAAGATGATCTCAGTTTTAAAATGCATTATTACAGCAGGCAAGATATTAAGAAAATTTTATTATCCATATGATTTACAACTTATTAATCAAGAAGCATTTATTAAAGTGCCTACTATGTGCCAAGTGCTGCACTATGAAGATAACCCCCCCAAATAATCACTGTTTTTGATAGTCAATGTATTAACATTAAGATCATTACTAGGAGTATTACCTCTCTTTTCTTTGATGAACTCTCACTTCCACCTAACAATTTCTCCCTGTGTTTTTCTAGTTCCTTTTTCCAGTTCTGAAAAAAAAGGAACAAAAATATATTACAAATAATTCTCCTATAAAAATTAACTAAGAAAGTGCATTATCAGGTAGTTCAATAAATAATTACCAAAAGAATGCTTTTTGTGGGCTGATCTCAGAATCTAAGCATACCACTGTTAATGGGGAAATGCCTTCTATGTTCCAAAAAAATGACAGATTTTTTCAGAAAGCAACCCATTCATTGGTAACTGACTATACAACACAGTATTTGCAACCACCCAATTACAAAACAGAACTGTGGGATTGTGCTTCTGTAGACAATAAATATTATTACTATATCTATGATATTAGACATTTTATCTAATATAAACTAACTTTTGGTTAGAAGTCTTTGTGATCCTTTTGCCATTTCCATCTTCTCTATACATAAATCTTTTCCCTAGAGGGATAACTTGACTTTTTTATGTATCTTTCCCTGAACAAAGTATCATGCCTTCAAGAAGACTAGGTGTGTGTCCCTGATGCCTTTTGTTCCCTATACAGTTATACTGGATATGGTGTTTCACTGGTTCTTCACTCTGTATCAATTCATTAGTCTTCCCATGTTTCTCTTGATTCTTAATTCTTTATAGAGGTATCCCTCCTGCACTGAGACTTTCCCCATTGCAGTTTTGACATATTTCAGGTTGGCAACAGATATTACATGTGAATTTTGGGGGAGTTTGCAGAAGTTGCATATGACAGGTGAAGGCCTGCATATGATACAGAAAAAGTTTAGAAAACATATAGTCCACCATCAAATACTTAACCCAAATCTTACCATAAGGTACTATAAACATTCCATAAAAGAAAAAATTCAGACCTTCTCTGCAGAGTCAAAAAATTTTACTTGGATTTCTAGATCTGGGGGATGCTATGCTCCATAACCCCTATGATGTGGAAGGAATACCTGTATTTGACATTTTAGGGCACAACAGACATTGACACATCCTGTTTTATTCAGCCAATCCCCAATCAATAGCTACTCACTGTTTCCAGTTCTTTGTTATCACCAAAAGTATTATGAATGTTCCAGTATATGTGGACCAATTATTTGTGTTCTTGACCACACACACACACAAAGTAGGGGAATCAATGAGTTAAAGGGTCAGAGAGAAAATGGAATAGTTTAAGTCACTTTTTTCGCATACTTACTTAATTGCTTTCTAAAATGGTTGAATTTACAATTTAGCCAATCTAATTTCCTTGGTGCAGAGTGAAACCTTAATTGTTTTATTTCTTATTTCTCTAATTATTATTGATTTGAAGAACTTAAAATATGGTTTATGATAGTTTGCAATTTTTGTAAACATCATTCAAGATTCATCTATTTAAACATGGCTCTTGCTATTTTAAATTTCCTTCTTCCTTTTTTGACTAGAGAATCTATCTTTTCCCTGTCTCTCTTCACTGTAAAGGATGTGATCTTTTCAATATTGGTCACACATCCATTTAGATTTGGTATTGTTGCTGGTTTCAACTAAGGTCAGCCGAACTGCTTTTCAGTTTTCTGTCAAAGGAGGAGTCCTTGCTCCAGAAATTTTACATTGTGGGCTCTATTGGGCTACTCTGTTTATTTCTTGTTTGTTTCAGTGATCTGTTTTCCTATATTTTAACTAATACCAAAGAGTGAGTTTTCATTATAACTGCTTTAGAACAGTTTGAGATCTGATATCGCTACACTTCCTCATTCCTACCTTTCCATCTCATTATTGCCCCTTGAGAGATGAGAGACTCAACCTGGATTTTGTAAACTTACTATGATTATAATTTTTAAAAGCCCATACCATCCATTTAAGAATCAATACTACATATTGGTTCCAAGGTAGAAGAGTGGTGAGGATTAGGCAATAGGGGTTAAATACCTTGCCCAGTCTAGAAACACGGCAAGAAAGTATATGAGGCCAAATCTGAACCTATTTGAATCTCTTGTCTCTGAGCCAGGCTATCAATCCACTAGTCATCTAGCTGCCCCCATAAACTTATATAATTGATTTCCTATATAGTTTATTTTATGCATTTAAAAAACCTCCTTTAAAATTGCAGAATGCCAGTTCTAAACCTTTTATTCCTCCAAATTGATTTCGTCATTATTCTGTCTAACCCTATTAGTCTGAACAAATCTTTCTAACTTAATTTAGATTCTGTTATTTTTATTACATTGGCACGGCCTGGTCCTAAGTATTATACTAAATATTTTTTCAGTTATTTTGTGTCTTTATATGTGCCCTGAGTGGATATAGGTATTTGTTGGATATTTTAAGTTTATAAAAAATTTTTACCTGAAATTTTCTTTACTATCTTTTTTAGTCTGATTTTGCCACTATATGGGGGATAAAATACATCTCTATTTTGCCTTATATATGCATTTTCTCTAAGGTTTCTTTTAAAGACTTGAAATATTTAACACTGTATCAGTTCATAATGAATTAGTAGTTTTAGTAAGGCAGCTAAGGGATATGAAGTAGGGATATTGCCAAGCCGGGAATCAGGAACACCTGAGTTCAAATCGGACATCATACACTTTCTGTGTGACCCTAGGCAAGTCTCTAAACCCTGTTAGCCTCAGTTTCCTCATCTGTCAAATGAGCTGGAGAAGAAAATGACAAACCACTTGTGTATCTTTGCCCAAATGGGGTCAGGAAGACTTGGACACAATTGAAACACATGAAGAATACCAACCCCCCCAAAACCCCCCCCCAAAACAACCCAAACCCAAACAAAAAACACCCCAACAGTTTTAGTAGTTTGGTATTTATCATTTTAAGTTTTGTGGGAAAATGGGTAAATGTTTTAAGGAATATACATCCAAAGATCAAATAACTCTTCCTTCTACCAAATACCCCACAAAGTATACAACTTACAGTTTTAATGATAACTTGGCAATAAAAGCTGGTAACAGTCAAGTTTAGAAAGTTCAGACTAGTTAGTTACATTTCAATTACCAAGAAGGTAGGGCAGATGAAATATATAAATTCACTATATAACATGGATATTGCTGTTATAGAAAACTGAACTTAATAACCTTTGGGGGGGAAAAGAAATCAAAACAATTTAAAATGGAAGACATTTTATTTAAGTCAAAAAAAATTTCCATGGTAAAAAAGTGTGCTGCTCACCAACCTCATTCATTTTTTCTTCAAATTCAGCTAATGCCTTGGAGCCTTTCTTTTTCTTTTCTAACTGTTCTTTCACTTCTTCCCTTAAAAAACAGAACATAGGTTTATACAGATCAAAGAGATAACAGCCACAAATTTCACATGAGAGATTAAAGAGTTTCCCCCCTAAAAAATCATTTCCAAAAGAAAATTATTATATAATTATATTTTCAAGAGGTAAGAGGAAGGGAACAGACAAAGGTCCATGAAATATAAGAAACAGAAGAAAGTTTGAGCAATGAATTCTGCTTATACACAAAATGAATTTCTTTCCTAACATTCTTTTAAGTCATTAATGAATTATTAATCATCATCTCTTTTCCAAACACTTGAGAAAAAAGCAAACACTCTTGAGAAAAAAGTTTATCCGTTGTCCATATCATTTGTTGTTTTTACTTGAACATTTAATGACAAATTTTACATTCTCAGATTCAAACACAAAATACAATAATTTCTCCTTAAGTGTGTTCCAGTTAGTTGACAGTTTTAGTAGCCCTGAAGCCCTCAAATACTGATACAAATAGATGAAGTAAATTTCATTTAATTAATTAGGTTCATTAAAAGAATTAAGGATTCTTGACACATTTTAACACTTTTAGAGGGCCTCCTCTGAAAGTCTAGTGCCTGATGCCACCATGTCGAAGGACAAGGAAAATAAAAACCGTACCAGAAAGACTTAGTAATTTAATAATTCTTAAAAAGAATTAGTAATTCTTAAATTTTAGAAAAACGTACTGAGTTAAGTAAAGTTGATTCAAACAATAAGCTCTCATTCTCTATCTAAAAAGAGGTCAGAAAAGTATTATCTTAACATCTAGCTAAACCACAAATGAACAAAATTGTTCAAAAACCCTTTTTAAAAGGAAAAGTCCACCTTCTAAGATTTATTGTTTCTTAATGTAAGAAATGTTTGTATCATATGACTCTAACTGATTTGATGTCACTAAAAACTTAATAATAAACAAAACAAGTCTTAAGGATTCTTTTGGCAAACAAAATAAGAATTTTACAAATGACACAGAAAATAAATGAATAGTTTTTACAATTACCATGTGGGCCTTGGCCGATTCAGATAATCTTGTATTGTGGGCCCTGCAGATTGGGCAGGACCTCGAGATCTGGCCATGGCTATAGGATTCATATAAGCCTTGAGAGGAGGGAAAAAAGAGCAAAAATAAATTAAAACAAAATTATGGTCTTTAAACATAACTTCTATACCTTCTTTTCCCTTAACTGTATAAAAACTGAACTAAAAAAGAAAACCAGCAAAGAATTGTAAAAACTTATAATAATCACTACTAAGCAAAATTTCCTCTCTAGTTGGAAAAGAAAATACTTTTAAACAAAAGGTTTACAGTTTTGAGGGATTTATTAAGGAAAAAAGGTAATTTCCTGTATGTCTTGGGAGTCTGTAATAGAGATTTTGCTTGGTCTAAGTCATTCATTAGTATTAGGCAGTACCATATTTTATTGTTTATAATGATCACCCTGAGACCCTAAGCACATGATATCCTCAAAGAAAAGATTGCATTATAGTATACTTACAAGACAGGAAAACATACTATTATATTTAAGAAATAATTTCAAGAAGGATTGAAACAAACAAAAAGCTTTTTTTAAACCAGGGACCTAAAGAAAATACGTTGCTTTATTCAAATTATTTGTATGCTATAATATTTTTTTGGTTTAATTCGAGTCTCTTAGTCCTCATTAATTTATTCAAAAAGAACAGAAAGTTGGCAGAATCAACATGACCACATTAATTATGCCAACATGCTCTTGGCTTACACATAAAGGTCTTTGGTTTAAGAAGAAATATTCTTAAGCATAATTGCAAAGGTTTAGTTGTAAATAGCTGACATTTTAAAATTAGGAAAAAAATATACTGCAATTTTTTAGAAGTGGAAGTAACATTCTATTTTTAACAAAATCTAAAAAAAACCAAACTACCACCTTTTCTTGCATTGCTGCAAACTTTGAACTATTCATTTCCAGATTTCTTTGGCAGTCAGACATACCATCACCACTCATAATACATAAGAACCTCTTCAATTCAATTACTTTCTAATTAAAGATAACAAATCTTTTGAGCCAGAAATGTTAAAACCATGTAATTTTAAAGTAGGGCCTTACAGATTATTTAGTCTACCCCCTAATTTTATTTATCTATTAACCCCCCCCCCCCACCATGTTTACACGATTCATTTTCTTTCCCTCCCCTCTACCTGTTCCCCTCCCAGAGTTGACAGATAATTCCACTGGACAATCCCCTAATTTTACAGAGGAGGAAATTCAAGTATTGACTTGCTCAAATTCAGTGACAGGGTCAGGACTACAAGATCCCAGGTCTCCTGACTGCCAGGCCAGTAGTTCTTGGCACCAAACCACAGTTAAAGACTCATACAGAATGTAATTCTTCACCGGGGGAATGTTTCAAGAACTGGTGCTAAAAATTAAATAATGTGCCAGACTTTAAGAATTATAAATTTAGATATTTTATTTTTTTGCTATTGTGCTCTTAAAATTTCTATTCTATGTATTGCTGATAATTCCTGTCTGTGTAATATGAAGAATGGCACTAATCAGAAGGCTTTGTTAATGCTTAACCTTTAGTGTATAATTACTACCATTTTGACCATAACAAAACAGCTGTATTACATCTAAACACAGCTATGCTTTATGAGTTGCCCAAGTTATCTTAATCATAATATAATATAGCCTACCAACATTTCTTTATACTTTTTTGATTTTGTGTCATGTTATATTTTTATCTCTCTCCAGTACCTACTTTGGACAAATCAAAAAAGTTCCTTAAAAATCTACTTTTCAAAAAATACTAAACTTGCAAAGTTCTTGCAGGTAACTCAAAAGTACAATCAATTAGGTTATCAGCCTAATACTTCAACAAGGAGGCATGAATTCACATCTACACACTATCAAGTGGGAGGTCTTTGGGAGTTGCTGTAGTCAAAAAAAAAAATCATCATCCTAATGGTGAACTTGCCAATGAGCATCTCTGACCTTGGGTAGGTCTTGTCAGACCTTTTGCTTGGATGACAGGGCTTTTAACAACCCCAAATCAACTCCATATCTATCTAGATGTGGCACAGATTATTCCTACAAAACTTCTATCAAGTAAGGTCAACCTATCTTTTTTTTTTTGGCCCTCAGTCTCACAAAGAAATTCTTTTCAAGACCAATAAACTTTTCTATCTCCTTTTGTTAAGCCTCCCATCCCATCCCTTAATGTATGGAGAGAGCTTTTTCTATCAGTTGGATAGGTGATGTGATTGCCTATAAGGAGAGCAAAGAAACTGTCCAGTTTTTAAAAATTGGATAGTTCCATCATCATCTCACTGGCTCCCCCATTTACGAATTGTAAATTTCCAGATCAGGCATGCCCATACTGAAACAGAACCATAAGAACACAAGCCAACTGGAAACATAAATAACTTTTGGATTATCTGTGCTTCTGTATTTTTCCATTAGCATAGCTCACAGAAAAGTTACCTGAAGCATAACTATATGACTACATGCCAAAATGAAATGACTTTTTGATTATCTTCTGCTTCTGTACTTTTCTGTTAGTATAGTGAATAGAAAATTTAATTGAAGTAAAAGGTGGCAAGTGTAGGAGTCTGTGAGCAGGTACTTAGGAAAAATGGAATAAGTGGTATGTGGTATTTGATTGTTGGCTGGATATGAATCCTATCTCAGAAGGAACACTGTAATTATTTAAAAAGAACATGAAGGGCATCTCAGAAAGCAACTGTTACTAAATATAGTCTTTGTAAATTACTGAGTCCTGTTAAATCTAAACAATTTCGCAAACACCAGCTATTAAAAAAAAAATCCTCACATTAGCAATAGTAGAAAGGTACTCACCAAAAGCATTAGAATTGCTATGCCAATCTTAGAAAATACCAGTTTTTCAAGTAGAAAGGTTTTTTAAACCTGAATATCAATATAAGCAGTATAGTACTGTATCAAGCAGAATGCATGGGACTGGGAGTTAGGAAACAGTGTGTCCTAGTTCTGGCTCTGCCATTCACTAGCTGAGTGACCTTGGCATAGGATTGATGATTTGATCATAACATAACATACCATTTAGAGCTGGAAGGGCCTTTAGAGGTCATCTAGCCAAAACTGAGTTTATCAGAGATGCAAAAATCCAGACCATGGGATGATTTACCAGGGTTACACAAGTACTAAGTAGCAGTTTGGGATGTGGGCTTGGAGTTAGGAAGACTGGTTCAAATTCAACTACTTTCTGTGCCCACAGGCAAGGCCCCTCACTTTGGTAAGCCTCAGGTTCTTTGTCTAATTAGGATAATACCTGTAGCACCAGCTGTCAACGCTCATATGAGATGTTATGTACAAAACACTTTAAGGTTTATGTTAACACCATTTAATATTTCTCCTCTCCAATTCCAATATTACTTCTATTATATCCGGTTTCAGTTAACTTCTCTGGGCTAGTTTCCTTTGCCTTAAAATAAAAAGGTTGGACTAGAATCTAGTCCTAGGCGATCCTTCTGGCTCCTTCCAAATATCTATATTATCTTTCTATTATTATCTTTCTCCAGTACAAAATAAATCTATATTATCTTTCCCCAGTACAAAATATCTGATTTCTGTGCAAATGGGAATAGCAACAGCCCTAGAAGTTGTCGTGTAAGTCCTAAAGAAAAGGTCGGAAAAAAAAGTCGGAAAGCTAAAAAAAAATTTTTTTGACCACACCTCATAATTTCACCCCAAGTCCCGTTACCAGCATTAAACACCTGCTTTGCAACTTCAAATCTCTGTGCTTAACCTTTTTTGGGTCAGTACTTAGTAGTCTGATGGGAGAAATAACTACATAGGATTACAAAGGGAACCAAGTATATAGAAATAGTTATACTTTTTTTTTTTTAAAGAAAAGATCATTCCCAGACGCCCAGGACTTCCCGTCTTGATAGCCCAGGGCACTCTCACTAGCCTCGGGAGACCCCCTCCTCCGCACCAAGGACTCGAATTTAACAAAGGTCTCAAAGACACGGATCCTCCCGGTAAGAGAACACAAAGCCCGGTTGGGCCTCGGTCCCAGGGCACAGCAGACTCAGCAGCATCTCCTGCTCTCAGGACCGAGGTTCCAGCGAACAGAGCGGACACCGCTTCCCACCCTCCTCCCCCCGACAGGAAGACAGGCAGGCAGGTAAAGAGACGTAGAGCATTTAAGAGCAGGTCGCAGGGCATAAAAATGCCGGCCAACAGTGCAGCCCCGACCCTCTGAGCGCGTCTATTCTAACAGGAGAGGGAGGCTGCGAGGGAGCAGGGAAGGGGGCAGGGAGGAGGGGAACAATGGGGTGGGGGGAAAACAACAGGGGGTAGGGAGCAGGGAAAAGAAGCAGGGAGAAGGGCGCATGGACGAACAAGGGAATGGGGAGAAAGTGGGGAAGGGGAGTATTAGAGACGGGGAGCGGGAGCAGGGGAGGAAAGAGGGCGGTGAGCAGGTTGGGGGGAGCAGGGAATGGGGAGATGGTAACGGAGTGGGGAGGAAGAGCGGGGAAGGAAGGAGGGGTAGGGGAAGGGGTCTGGGGAGCAAGGATTGGGGAGGTGGGCAAAGAAAGGAGGAGGGAGAGAGGAAATGGGAGAGGGAATGAAATAGGGGCAACAGGGAGGGGGAAGGGAACATGGAGAAGGGAGGGGGAGGCGAGACCGGAGCACCAGTCTCGGTCAGTCGGGCTTCCCTCTCCCAGGGGCCTACGAGACGCTTTCGGGCACCCTCCCCGACTCCGGGTGCAGACACCCACACAGGGCTGCCCCAGCGAAGCTAAGCCGCGAGGACCCGCGGGCCAGAGCGGGCGCTGGATAAAGCGAGGCCCGGGTCCCCCAGGGAGGCGGGCCGGGCCGGGCGGACTCGGGGCCCGAGGGCCGCGAGGCCACCGCCACCGCTGAGGGAGCCGGACCGCTCAGGCGGAGGCCGCTTCCTCCCCACCGGCGCGGGACACTTACCACTCGGTTGTCCCTCTTGCCCATGGTGCCCTGCTGCTGCCCGCGCTGCTCCTTCGCCGAGAAGACTGAGGGGCCTCGGGCGGCTGGGGCGGTTCCGGCGGCAGCGGCGGCTCCTCCTCTTCTTCCAGCCGAGCACCCACAGCGAGGGGCGCCTGCCAGCGTCCCGAAGGTAGCTCCGCCGACGCAGCGCCCCCTGCGGCTGGGCGGGACCGAGCCCGACCAGAGCTCCGCTCCCTCCTTCTGCGCCTGCGCTCAGGGCTCTACTCTTCGCGTTGTCCTTATCTCCCCGCGTCAGTGCTCTTCCCGCGTGGCTGGTGCTCTTCCATCCCGCCCCCTCCCACCTCCTTCTCTTCTATCCCGCTTCCTTCTCTCCTTCCCTTTTTCTCTCCTCCCTCCTTCCTTCCCTCCTTCCTTCCCTCCTTTCTTCCCTCCTTCCTTCCCTCCTTCCTTCCCTCCTTCCTTCCCTCCTTCCTTCCCTCCTTCCTTCCCTCCTTCCTTCCTTCCTTCCTTCCCTCCTTCCTTCCCTCCTTCCTTCCCTCCTTCCTTCCTTCCTTCCTTCCTTCCTTCCTTCCTTCCTTCCTTCCTTCCTTCCTTCCTTCCTTCCTTCCTTCCTTCCTTCCTTCCTTCCTTCCTTCCTTCCTTCCTTCCTTCCTTCCTTCCTTCCTTCTCTATGCCAAGTCCTAAATATACAGAGAGAGAGATAGCCCATGCCTTCCAGGAGCTCACTAAATGGGTTGAGGAATGAATCACAAAAATTTCTTTCTTTTTTTTTTTAATTTGAACATTATTTTATTTGGTCATTAACAAACATTATTCATTGAAAACAAAGATTATTTTCTTTTCCTCCCCCGCCTCCCATAGCTGATTTGCGATTCCACTGGGTATCACATGTGTCCTTGATTTGAACCTATTTCCATGTTGTTGGTATTTGCATTAGAGTGTTCATTTAGAGTCTCTCCTCAATCATATCCCCTCATCCCCTGTAGTCAAACAGTTGCTTTTCCTCGGTGTTTCTACTCCCACAGTTTGTCCTCTGCTTGTGGATAGTGTTTTTTCTCCTAGATCCCTGCAGATTGTTCAGGGACATTACACCGCCACTCATGGAGAAGTCCATTACGTTCGATTATACCACAGTGTATAATCTATAATCTATATAATATATATATAATATATAATAGTCTCTGTGTACAATGTTCTCCTGGTTCTGCTCCTCTCATTCTGCATCAATTCCTGGAGGTTGTTCCAGTCTCCATGGAATTCCTCCACTTTATGATTCCTTTTAGCACAATAGTAGTCCATCACCAACATGTACCACAATGTGTTCAGCCATTCCCCAATTGAAGGGCATCCCCTCATTTTCCAGTTTTTTGCCACCACAAAGAGCGCAGCTATGAATATTCTTGTACAAGTCTTTTTCCTTGTTATCTCTTTGGGGTACAAACCCAGCAGTGCTATGGCTGGATCAAAGGGCAGATAGTCTTTTATCGCCCTTTGGGCATAGTTCACAAAAATTTCTTAAGTACTTATGTACAAAATAGATGGAAGGTGATCTCAAAGGGTGAAGGCACTAGAAGGTGCTGGCAAGTGTGTTTGGTGGGAGCTGCTGAACTAGGAAAGACAGAAGGTGGGATTTGAGTTGGAAGTTGGAAGAAGGCTGAGAGGACTAAGTAAAAGGCCAGAGTAAAAGATCATTGCCAGGCACAGGGGCAGGAAGTCGGAGATGGAGCATCACAACTGGAGTTGGAAGATCAAAACTATAGGCAGAGGGGGAATAAAGTGTTAAGGAGTCTGGAGAGTCGGCACTTTGATCCTGAAGGTAATAAGAGAGAGGCACACCAGTGTGCTTTAGAAAAACCCCTGAATGGAGGAGAGTTTTGGAGTGGGAAGTCTTCCAGACAAGGAAGAGACACTGCTGGGTCTGCCCCTTCATGTTTTGTTGCTGTTCAATCCTATCCAATTCTTCATGATCCCATTTGGGGGTTTCTTGGCAGAGATATTGGAGTGGTTGGCCATTTCTTTCTCCTGCTCATTTTACAGATGAAGAAACTAAGGCAGAGTAAAGGGATTTGCCTAGAGTCACACTGACAGTAACTGTGTGAGGCCAGATTTGAACTCAGGAAGATAAGCCTTCCTGGCGCTCTATCTGCTGTCACCTACCTTCCCTTTGAAGAAATGAACAAGACCCCAATGCAGTTCTCTTATTTTAGAGAAGGGGAGACCAAATACCAGAGAAGGGTAGAAACCTGTATAATGCCACCTAGGATTGGACTGAAGATTATAGGAAACTTCAGGGCTGGAAGAGTCCTTAAAGATAAACCCAACACAAGTCATAAAAATTTTAGATTTAAGTTTTACCCATTTATAAAATAAAGGAGTTGGTCTAGATCAGAGGATCTTAACTTTTTTTGGGGGGGGGGTAACTGATGCCTTCTGGTAAAACCTTTTGGAATAATGTTTTTCAATTTCTGAAATATATAGGATTACAAAAATCCCAATTATATTGAAATAAATCTGCCTCTCTCTCTCTCTATATATATATATTTTTAAACTCTTACCTTCTTAGAATCAATATTGTGTTAGGCATTAGGACCTAAGTGACTTGCCACAGCTAGAAAGTGTCTGAGGACAGATTTGAACCCAGGATCTCCTGTTTCTAGCCCTGGTTCTTAATCCACTGAACAATCTAGCTGCCCTACCTGCCAAAATATTTTTTAAAAAGTAACTGGATCTCCTCCCTGAAATCTTGTCGTTGCCAAGTTAAGAATATCTGGGTCCTCTCCAAGTGTCTTTCCCTGCTCTAAATCTGATGCACACTTTTATTTTTCCTTTAATTAAAAACATTTATTTTTCAATTAGTCAACAGACATTTATTGAGCACCTGTTTCTGTATGTGGCACTGTGATTAGCACAGGAAATTCAAAGAAACAGTCCCTGCCGTCAAGGGACTTCCATTCTAGCGAGGAAGACAACATACACTTGTAGAAATAAATGAATAGTACCGCAGAGTCAGACCTCTGTTCTGAGAGCATCACTTGGCAGCTGTGTGCAGGAAATGGATTGAAAAGAGGAAAGAACTGGGGTGGGTTCAACCAGGAGGCTGGCCATGCTGCTGATGGTTATCCATCTCCATCCCTATGTGTCTGTTTGTCTATTGCTGTCTCCCCAACACTTAGCACAATACTGGGCACATCTAAGACTTTATAGGCTGACCACCTTCAATACGTAGTGGGAAAGACAGTGCCTGGACGCTAAGTATCCCGGTCAGGAACCAAAAGCTACTTAACTGGTTAAGAGTAACACCACCTGGTGGCCAAATTATATGCTTGCTGGTTAGTTGATTAAAATGCTAACTGGTTTTCTCAAGGTTGCAGAGAGCCAGGTAATAAGCCAGCTTTGGGGTGAGTGGCTATTGTTTCTATAATTTTGGGGACACCACTCCCCCAATTATGGTGTGCACAGAGACACCGTGCTCCCTGTGGTATGTATTTTTATTTACCTATACGCAATGTTGTACTGGTTAATTTTTAACAACAAGGTCTCTAAAAAAAAGATATGCAAGACACCTTTTTTTAGTTTAATCTGCTTTATTTACATTTTCTACATCATTTTCTTAAGTCTAAACAAAAATCAGTAAAACAATAAATCAAGCCCCAATTCATACCATTTACTGATTTCTGAGGTATAAATGTTCACATAGAAAATTTTAACAGTTGGTGTTTGTGAGCTGGTAATAAGCTGACTCCAGCACACTCCTGCTTATATGTTATTTCCCCCTTTAGAATGTAAGCTATTTGAAGGTAGGGGCTATTTCCTTTTTGTGCTTATAGCCCCAACATGTAGAAAATACCTGGCACACAGAAATGCTTGTTGACTGATTTATAATCAGGATTAGATTAATACATATCAACAAAATGGTCCAGTGGATAGAATGCTAGGCCTGGAGACAGGAAGACATCTTCCTGAAGTCAAATTCAGTCTCAGACACTATCTGTATGACCTTGGGCAAGTCACCCCTTTGTTTGCCTTAGTTTTACTCATCAGTAAAATGAGCTGGAGAAGGAAATGGCCAATCACTCCAGCATCTTTGCCAGGAAAAACTCAAATGGGGTCTATAGAGTTGGACACTGAAATGACAGAAAGAAAGAAAGAAAGAAAGAAAGAAAGAAAGAAAGAAAGAAAGAAAGAAAGAAAGAAAGAAAGAAAGAAAGAAAGAAAGAAAGGAAGGAAGGAAGGAAGGAAGGAAGGAAGGAAGGAAGCAAGGAAGGAAGGAAAGAAGGAAGGAAAGAAAGCGACACAAAGAAAGGAAGACACAAAGAAAGACAGAAAGAAAGAAAAAGGTTAAAAAGGAAGGAGGGAGGGAGGAAGAAAGGAAGGAGGGAGCAAGGACATCATTTACCTTATGTGAATTGATATTTCCTAACCCTTTGGGAAGTATACTTTCCTTGGATTGCAATCACATGTGCACATTTGTATTCAATGTGTACAAGTTCCTCATATTTTGTCATTTTGTTGCCAGCCTTCAGTTAGAAAATGAGATATGAACAGAGATTGGAATTATGGGGCACTCTTTATCTTAAGTTTTAATTTTTTTTTACTCCTATTTTCTTTGGCCTACATGCTCTAGTCATTTTTATAGTTTGCCTAATTTTAACAGACAGGTTCACTAGGATTCTGTTACAGGATGTAGTTATGTCTTGGGAGGTTAATCAAATTAACTGGAAAAACCAGTTCTCCATTTTAAAAGTATTACATAGCTAGGTATGAAAAACTCACAAAAAGTTTGATATCCCCTCCTTGTAAAATATATGAATTGAACTAAATTGAACTTAAAAAAGCTGGCCCAACTGTTCTTGGGCAACATTTGATCCTGTTGAGCCCCCAATCCCCAATCCTGGCTGCCATAAGGCAGTTCTTTCTCTCCTGGATCTTTTCCTGCAGTTGTAGGTACTTTTATAACCTCCTTCAATCTCTTTATCCTCTTCTGTTCCCACACCACATTCCCTCCTCTGTTCTACCTGCTGAAAGCTTTCTCTTGCTTTAATACCTAGTTCTAATTAAATAGAGCCTTTCTTGGTCCCCCAGCCAAAAGTGATCTCTCCCTTCTCAGAGCATCTCTTCTATATCATTTTATAGTTATCTGTGTTCGTGTTATATTCTACTGGTTCCTTTCTCCCTTCCAAGCTCCCAAGTAGAGTTTAAGCTCCTTCAGGTCAGGGTCCGTATCCTTCACATGGTGGTGTTCCCTCTATGCCTTGCCTGTGGAAAGCCTTTAAATATATATTGAACTGAATTTGCTGAATGCAACATGGTGAGAGCCACAGACAGATTGTAACAATGTGAGGCAAATAGCAGCCATAATAAGATGGGACTTGCCAAAAGGGACTGACATGAGAGGAGCTGGCAATCTCCAACATGTTTCTATTATGAACTTGCTGTGCTAGAAACTTTGGGGAACTTCCCTTTGGATGAGATGTAGGATTCTCTCTTGGTTGAGCTGTTACTTCATTTCCAATGGGAGAACTCCTTCACTCCATGCTATTTGGTATATATTTTCCTATAGGTACTTTCTTTGATTTCTGTTTTGCTATCAACTTGGATAAATACATTTCTTTGATAATTCCTAGTGTTCATTATGGAATGGTATTTGGTGGTAAGGGAGTCAAGTCTTGATTATAAAACTTGGGAGTTCTTCATCTCTCTTCATTAAAGAAGTCACCAGAAGTTTAGCTTGAATCTGAAATCCTCATCCCTTTGGACCAATAACATTTAAGGGAACAGATAGATATAATTCTAGCCTGGTACTCCCTTTTTTTGGAGAGACAAGAGTGACCAAGCTTTTGGCCCAAACTCCTGCTTCTCCTCCTGGCATGAATTAGTCTCCCTTGGAAAAGGGTTATGGGGAGAAGAGGCTTGAGATGTCTATTCTGTCTCCTTTCAAGCCACACTACAAAACCTCTATGTGAGGGAACAGTTGTCATGTTTGGGATAGACTTCAATCTCTTTCTTAATCTAAAAATGATTTTTCCTCTATACATTTTAGTTGTTCTCTAATTAACACAAGTGAGAGTTTGGACTTTGAAATGTCATAATCAACCAACCAATCAACATTAATTAAGCACCTACTATGTGCTGGGCATTGTGCATAATATATATATATATATATATCATTTTGTAATTTAACCTACTTTTTTTGTACTTTGATAGATTGGTACTCAAATACTTTGTGCATTATGTAGTTATTTGGAGTGGTATATCTTCCTGTCATTGCCTCTTAGATTCTGTTATTATTATAAAAACATTGTTTTTCATTCATTTATTTTATAGCCTGCAATTTTGGTGAAACTATTCTTAATTAGGATCTTTGTTGATTACCTGGGATTTTCTAAATAAATCACTACAGTATTAATATTAGGACTATATTTATCTCATAAAAAAGAGTCTGGCAAAGTGTTTTTTTCTTATTTTTTTGAGAATAATTTGTGTAACGTTGATACTAATTTTTTTTAAGTCTGAGAGAATTCCTTAAATATAGTAGGACCAAAACTACCCCCCACCCTCCGTTTAGTAGGTTATTTACAACTATGTCCTTTCCTGAGGTCAGACTAATATATGTGTTTTGTCTTCTGTGAGTTTGGTTATTTTATATATTTGACAGTATTCCTCTGTTTCTTTTGTGTTTTTCATTGTTAGCAAGCATAGTATATAGTAAGTTCTGATAATTCTTTTTATTCTGCTTTTGTTGTAAATTTGTTTTGTTCATTGAGATTTGATATCTATTTTCTTCTTTTTAATGAAGTTAAAGCTTTATCATTTTGATCTTTTCAAAGAATGTTTTTAGTTAATTATTTCTATATTTTTATTTCCATTTTATATCTTGTCATTTTCAGTACCTCCTCTTTTGTTCTTGTTTCATTTGTTGGCTTTAAATTTTTAAAAAAATTCTCATTTGTTTTCTATTTTGTTCATGTATTTTTAAGGGAAATAATCGGTTAGGACTATTTTTATCTATGTCCAAGAAATTTTGATATGCTGTTTCATCATTATCATATTATTTTTTACATTATTAATTACTTCTCTGATATTATCTTTGGCTCATGCATTATTTAGATTTTCATTGTTAAATTTCTATGTAAGTCTGTGTCTTTTGTTCCCCTCCTCCCAAATTAATGATTTTTCATTGCTTTATGATCTGTAAAGGACTATTTATGCTTTTTTACATTTATTTGCAATTTCTCTTACAATTAATTTTAATAAATATTCCATGTGGTGCCAAAAGATTTTTTTAGCAGTCCCATATTGAAGAATTTGTAAGTCTTTTCATCCTAGTTTCACATACACTTTGCTAACTTCTGTATTTTCCTTTTGTTTATATTTTTATTAGATTTGTCCAAAACTGAGTAGAAACTATTGTATTGCTATGTCTTCTTTCCTTTAGGAGATAAAGAAGATAGTTTTGATCCATATCAGAAATTTTCTCATGTCTTTAATTGTGCAATCATTACAACCCTCTGCCTTTCTCATGATCAGTTCCTCCCCTAATTTGCCATGGAATCTCCCTCTAGGTCCTTGTCGACCCATACTTCTAAATGTTAGCTGCCCCAAGGATCTCTATTTCCCTCCACCTGAGATATGAAGCTGTCCATGGTAGCACAACATTCTCTCAGCTGAAGTGGCTTATATAGATTATATACAGTTAAGGATCTCATCTCCCCTCCTACAACATTCTTTCCTTCTCTTCATGGGAATGTTCTTCAGGAGGACCCCTTCCTACTGGTGAATCAAGATTTCCCTCTTTCTTTCCATTATGTTTCATTCCCTTCCTCTGTCGCCTCAGTTTTTCAATTTTTCTCATATCTCCCCTTTCTTTCGGAGAGGCTATAGTATAATTATTCCTTCATGATTTATCATTGTCTTGATTAGGTACACCTGTGTATTCTTTCAATCAGTACTTTGTTTTGTGTTTAGACATCCCGGGAGTTCTCATCATTTCTTACACTTTGATGTTCAAGTTTTTTGACTTCTTGTATTCTTTTGGAAGACCTACGACCCTTTAATTTTTTTTAATGCATCCTGCCTTTGAAATAAATTTTTTTTTTTGCTTGTATAAAGACCATGTGTTTTTTTTAATGTTATTGCCTTTCTTGTTCTACAGTTTTTCATTTATATTTGTATTTCCAATCAATCAGTAGTTCTTTCTTACTTCTTTAGATTCACAATTGTAGATTTAAGTATTTATACTCTGCTGTTTATTTTTGCTATCAAGTCATAAATTTTGCTTTCATAACTTTCCCCCCTCTTGAACCATTCAGGAATAACCTGTGGTGTTCCCAAGTTCTCTTGAGGATCCACAGGTCCTTTGTCTCCTCCTCAGGCATTTCAATTTTCCTTTATTTTGGAGGATTTCTTCAAAGATGTATAGATTTGCTTAGATGCCCTAAAAACCATCGTCCCTTTTGTTATTAATATTTTTCCCATCCATTTATTTGCTTGTTTTCAAGGCTTTTAACTGCATATTCTTCCTCCTAGGCTTTTTGATAACTTTAGGCCCTTCCCTTCTTGATCCCTGATTCCTTCCCTTTTGATAATGGATCCCCCCAACAGTTAGATCTCAAAGCTTTATTAGCTACCTCTCCCACCGGGGAATTCACATTTCACTGGCTTTAGTCCCTGTTCCAGGTGACTCTTGGGAGGCAGGATTTGAGGGGTAGGAGGCAGGAATTTGTAGCTTCTTGGCTCCATGCCAGTACCCTTCCTTTTAGTCCCACACATGTTGGCATCCTGCTTCAGTCTCCTCTGTTCATTAGTTCTGTATGCTACCATTCTAGGAGAGGAGCATATTTTCACCTCCTCTGCGTGTGTGTGTGTTGTTTGCTGCTGCAGAATCATGAAATAAGAGCAGGACTGGTTATGTGGGCAGCTATGTGGTGCAGTGGATAGCATACTGGGCAGTCAGGCAAGAAGAGCTCAGTTCAGTTTTAGCACTTGCCAGCTGTCTGACTGTGAACAAGTCACTTAACTGCTTGCCTCAGTTTTGTCATCTGTAAAATGAGCTGGAGAAGTAAATGGTGAACCACTTCAGTATCGTTGCCAAGAAAACTTCAAATGGAGTCACAGAGTGAGACAACTGAAACACTTGAACAAAAAAGGGTCGGTGAGCACCGGTATCCTGGAAAAGTGCCATTGATGGGAAGAGATTTGCCTAGTGGATCCCAATGTGATGGCTATTGGGGCAGAGGTTTTGAGAACATCAGGAATAGTCCTTTCTGCTCACATCTCATGAGATTTATTGGGGTTTCTTTTGCCCAGTGAAGACAGTAGCGATTATTTTACATTTTGTGAGTAATTCTCATTTACTTTTGAGTTAGTCATAGGACTTGGAATGTTTAGTCCTCTAGCTTTCTGGTCACACAAGCTAGAACATCACATTGGTTCTCAAATAGACTTGAAACATGAGGGCGAAGGAGGGTTGGAGAAGTTCTCATAAATCATGACTAGAATTGGTATTGTAAATACATGAATAAGCAAATGCAGTCCCTTATATTGTCCTCTTCCTCCTTGAGGGCAGGGGGATCATGTCACTTGTGTCTTTGTATCCCTGGTCACTAGCATATAACATATGCACAGACGATTGTTAAATGCTTGTTGATTCACTCTGAAGTAGGATGCTTACCTGATAACCACTGCCTGTCTCATATGGCAAAGTAGGCTATTTAAAAAAAAAGTCAGAGCTCAATATATTTTTAAAATTGTCTTGCAAGGGGATTTCCTTAGTCTTTTTCAATATGTTACCTCTGTGTTTCTCAAGCAGCCATATTCCTATAGACCACTCACTCACTCACTCACTCACTTCTGCTTCCTTTCTTAATTCTTATTATTTTTCAGTGATCAAAGGCCTTCAGTCCTGACCATCTACTTTCAGTGCTTTTGGGAGTCATATTACCTCTCCTGAATAACACATTTAATTTGAGGGATATTTAGAATCTAAGATGGTATCCATAGTTGGGGGAAATTACAGCTATGTTCCTGGATTATAAGTAAATATGCAGGGGCCTAGCTCTGAACAGTACCTTTTTTACAGGTGTCTTAAATAGAAACATAGAGAAAACACGAGAAGCAATGTGGTGTCGGAGTCAGAACGACTTGGCTTCAATTCCCATGTTGGACACTTGCTAGTTATCTCATCCTTGGCTGATCCCTTAATCTCTGTGGGCTTGTTTCTTTATCTGTAAAATGGAGGGAGTTGGAATCCAATAACTACTGAGGTTCTTTCCAGTTCTAATTCTATGATCCTTTATGAGGTCAGTTTTATTTTCTGAAAATGTTCAAATAGTAAGAGAAGCAGAACAAGGCTGGAAGAACTTTCCTTCGTTAGCTTCTCCCAGAAGCAATTTCAGGTGCCACGAAGCTGCTGGAAGCTCCTGTACTTGCCCACCTTCCTTTTCCCTCATCTCTTGAAAATGAATCCCACATGTACTAGGCACTTTCCATTGAAAACTTAGATGGTTTAAAGAAATGTGCACATAATAATCCATTAACTCTAAGATGAAGATATAGCACTTACTTTATTCCTTATTTTTTTTTTGCTGGAGGAACATCAGGCTTTAAGACAAAATTGAAACATATTTTGCCAAAATTTGTATTTATTCAGTACTTACTGTGACAGTATTCACCTTACATCAAGATACAAGAAAAATATAGTTAAGACAGCGGATCTTTGAGAAAGCAGTTTAAAAATATTGCTGTTTTTGTTATTTTTATTTGCTATCAGTACTTTTATTGAAAGAAACTGTATGAATTGGATGATAAATATACAAACTACTTCTCTTTTTTGAACTTCAAATTACCTTGTGCATAACTGAAAATATTAATCTGACAATGGCACTCCAATATTGATTTTTAAAAAAACAATGAATCTCATCTTTTGACAATAAATACATAACTCGGCTTTCTAGCACTGCCAGCAGTAAGACATCCAGTTCTAAAGGACTACTTACTTCTTGGATAAAATAAGTCTAATCTAATCCCAAATCTGTGACCCTTTGTACTTTTTTCTGCCCTTTCAACAATTGTGATCGCTAACGTGATTATTCCTGCAGTCCATTCATTCTCTCTTCTCTCCATAAGCTGTTCTAAGAAATGAAACTATGAATCCCTTAGGTAAGCTGCATGCTAGAAAGGTATGTTAGATCGTGAACCTTAATGAGAAGCAGGGTAAAGGAACCCATTCTTAGGCTGATTTGGAAACAGAAAGATTTATATGAGGGTTTACTGAGTTTTAGATACTACACTTTGCTTTCTGGGGTCCTGGGTGTTACATTCCATTGACCAATAAATGCCATCTCTTCTCTGTCCTTTCAGGCCAGGAAGCTTAGAGATAAGTTGACCTACATCTCCAAATGCCTAGAGGGGAAAAGCCAGAGCTTTCCACTTGGGCTGCTATGAGGAAGGAATGTTCTTTCAAAGAGATAAGAGGTACTTCCCCTCCTAGGAGCTGTCCAAGGTAAAGATACCAGAAAAGGGAATGTCATAGCTGTGCTGTAAGAATAGATATTCTCAACTCAGCCCCTTCCTCTTTGTGGCCTGGGTCATCCTGTCTTGAAGGCTTACCCAGCTCAGCTAAGCAGGAGAGGGAAGGGTTTTTAAGAAAGCAATGCTGCAAGATAACTGCCTCTTGCAGTGGGCTGAGCCAAAGGAAGGCAGGAGGTTGGTCCTGACGCATCAAGCCTCTTGGCAAGGGCTGCCCTTTCTGCATCTCTGTTCCCAGGGACAGAGAAGGAATAAGCCAGCATAAGGAAATGATAAAACCACTAGATCTAGAGTAAAGATATGTTCTAGGCAGGGCATCTTCATGCACCATTTCTTTTAATAGCTAGTCCAAAAGCACCAAAAATAGAGCCATTTAATAGCAATTATTAAGCACACTGAAATGAAAAAAAAATGCACCTTTTGAAGGAACAGTAATACATGCACCTTGAACATGTTTGTACCCTGATATTAAAATAGCTGAATGAATTTCAAGTATGAAGAAATACGGTGAAAGGATGGCCTGTGAACTGGTAGAAAAAGCAGCCTGGAATGTATGGTTTTCACACCCTTTGGGAATTCCTCACCTTGTAACAAAAGCTGAACTGGACATTTCTATGAAATGATTTGATTTTGGATGCAGGATGTGGGAAAGTTATTACAGTATGTCCATTATCAACTTTAGATTCATATACCTTGGACCAAGCATTTGGAAACTTTTTTGAGTTGCTGTGTAAGGTCAAAGGGATTATGGGGGTGGCAGCAGGGCATACACAGGTCTATCCACAACTGAGTATGGCATCAAAAGCACCTCTTAACTGGGCCTCTGCTACCCGAGCAGGGGCAGAAGTAAATAAAGAAGAGCCAGCTTTGTAGGCAGTCCAAGACAATGGGAAGCCCGGGGAAGGGGCATGAAGGATGCCCAGATTAGAAGCAAGAACAGATGGAGAGATACAGGATTGCCAGATTGGCAGTATGGCAGTCAGCGATCAAGGACCAGGTCAGGCAGGGGATTAGAGAAGTCTCTTCTGGCATGCAGGACTCCTGCCCTAGACATCACCAGAATAACCTCAATTTCAAACACAGAAACCAACAATTCAAGTGTATAATCCCAGATTTTTTTTCAACATTTACATTATTATCTATGATCAGAATACACTGAAAAAAAAAAAGCTTACTGTGTGTGACCTACAGTATTGTAACCCTGAAAAAAATAAGTTTTGATTATGCTTTGTGGAATTGTAAAAACAAAACAACCCAAACCCCAAATATATTTTACAGTATAAATGTATTTCTACACATCTCAGAAAAAATATCCTATAAAAATCTCTAGTGCTGGTACTCTCATGGGTACCAATATTGTGCTTCTCTTATCACATACTGTATTTCTAGACTAAAAAGCATGCTTTTCAAACCTTTAGATCAAAAATGAAATGCTAGACAAGTAACTGAAATGTTGGGTATTACTAGTTGCCAAATTCTGGTTGCACATCATTCCACTTGCAATCATTTCTTTCTTAAAAATACAAAGAAAACTACCTCTGTACGAATCCGAGTTGTCTGAGACCTTGAAAACTTAAACCTTCTGTTGTATGAAACATTCTAGAAACCTTGAGACACAATATCCATCACATGTGGAAATTGTTTCTACAGTAGCCTCACCCCGGGCTCTTTCTGTCTGTCAATAGTTTGACCCAATTCCATTAGCGTGGACAAGGGCACTTTATGATTCTGAAAAGCTTTTTCACAAACCCAGGCAAAATAAGGCACCAACTTAGGCATCTGTCCCTGACTGGCACTTTCACAGATGGCAATCTAGGGTGGCTCCTAAATTAAGGCAGTACCTGGGATGGTTCTAACGTGAGTTTTTGTTTTTTGACTTTTTTTTAACCTTATGCTATATAAAGTTGACAGCAAAAACCATTTCAGAGGCCTTTTTGTTATTTTCTTTGCCTATATGAGAAAACTGACTCATGACTCAGGTATGATATAGTCTATCCAACCAAGCTCATTTCACTTGTCTAACGCAAAGGCTTGCAGCTTACTCTGGCACATCAATCTAATTTCTTTCCATCTAGAGTAGGTGCCCCTTTGACAATGGCAATGAGCATTAAATGCATGAGTATAAAAAACAACAAGCTTTAAGGTTTTTTCTGTCTCCAGCTGTATTTCCATGTGGCAAATATAATCCAGAAATAAATAATGAAGCTTGGCAGTAGATAAACCTTTTTAGATTCTGAATACAATTTAGAGAATATCTTCCACCTCATGTACACATAGGTGGGCAGTTGGTACTTCGAGTTTTATGGTACTTCATCATGGCAAAATGCATGAATACATGCAAGTGAAGGACTACTGATATACATGGGCACCCATCATCACAAACACAGGTTCAAGAGTGGAAATAGAATTGCATTCAGGACTATGAGCAACGTGGCCATTGCCTCACTGTGTTCATTTTTTTCAAATGCCAAGTCAAATTCAAAGTGCTTTGGGATCACTGAAATATCAATGCTTCTTTTAACATAGTGAATATTTTTAAAGGACCAGAGGCCTCCAAAAAGGGCACCAAGAGGATCTTCAGAACAGTTGCCTAACATCATAGATGGATGCTTTAGAAAACCAAAAATAGAATAGTCTAGAAATGATATAATGATGGGCTCTTTTAAGAAAACCCATGTATCAAACAATGTGAATCTTCCCCCCAGTAATTCAACACAAAATGAAGTACATAGGAATACGCCGGGGTAGCTGAGTATTCATTTATAGATACTTAATTACTAGACAGAAATGGGAAAAGGTGAGAAGAAAAGCAAAATTCCCCTGTTTTGTGTTATGGTAAGTTAAGGAGAAGGCAGAAACAAGGAATTTGTGATCAGTTCTTTTGGGTCCATTTTTTATAGTTAAACAAGAGCCAGCTAAATGCAAAATGGTAAAAAGCAATCCAATGTAGCTTTCTTATAATTATCCATTTTCTCTTGTGGGGATGGGGAGTGGGAAGCAAGCTTGGATAAGTTTGTAGATTCACTGTTCCCAGACTAACAGACCTTAGGCAGAAATGCAAGAACCACATCTCTTCAAAATAACCTTTGCATAAATTTTGAAGAAATATTCTTTTGATTCTAGTGTTTCTTCCTTAAACATTGTCCAATAGTTAGCTTCAAGGCCAAAACAACATTCATGGTATCTAGCTCAGGCTGAACTTCATTTCAAGACAAATGGATGGGAGGTCTAGTCTCTAATTAAGGCCAAACACTAATTTCCCCATTGAGATAGCCAATAACTGCAATTTTTGAGGTGAAGCCACCTTTGGATACACACATTTTACTGTAGCTTCTTAGCCCTCTTAGGACAATCTAGAGATTCTCACTTGGTCTTTCATTTTGAAATTAGAACTGGAAATCCATTATACTAGGGGGAGTCTTGAATAATCTTTCAAGTGTTATTTATAGAAGATACAGAATACCTGACAGGAAGGCATATGTGTAATATTTCCCAGGGGACATTAGTCATTACCATATTTTTATTCTATGAAGGGAATTAAAAAACAAAAGAAAGGGTTTTGGCTGGGTCACGTTCAGAGTTGTGAACTTTAAGAGATGGGTGGAGTTCCTATATAGCCAATAAAATGATTTTTTCTACTTAAAATGACATTCCTGGGGAAGATGAACTAATTTTGGAGCATATGCACCACAATGAGTTTTGGGGCCAGTTATTGTTTTCCTCTAAAATAAAAAGCATTTAAATTTTTTTCTCAAAACAACAATTTATAAAAAGTATATTCTCAGGTATAACTTGGGAAAAAGGAATCACATCCACTTACCATATATGTGTGAAACTCCCTATAAATTACATACATGAGTCCCAGATTCACTCCAATATATCTGTGAATTCACTCATCTCTTAGGAAGAATTTCTCTCTACGAATACAGATCAGCAGCAGTTCTACAATGTAAAAGCTGTAGCTAGTTTCTTGAGTACACAGAGGAAACAAATGACCTGCAAGGTCACAGAACCAGTATATGACAGAATAGACATATTCTAAAGTTGTAATGTTCACAGATTTAGGCTCATAGATTAGAAAATGAATCATCTCTTTCTCCCTAGTTCTGTATTCAAATGGAGTACTGCAATGTGAACATTCTTTATTGTCTATTATTATTTGAAGGAACTCTTTTGGGGACAGTGATGCTTTGGAACAAAGGCTTTTATGTATTGCTTGGTTGCATGATCTGATCACCCTACTGCCCTATTTCATTAGGGTGATAGATCTTCATGTAAAAATACAGCTACCTGCAGCAAGGAACCTGACAGTACTAAACTCCAGATGTAAACTCTTTCATTGAGAAAAATGGGAAGAGTGCCACATTTCCATCAGAATTAGCCTATGTTGTGGAGAGCTGCTTCATTTATCAGTTAATAATACCTACTTATATAGAGACAGGGTCTCTCCCTTAAATGACCAAAGCAGAAATATTTCCCTTATAGGTAATTTATACTTCTACAAGAAACTGATAAATCATCACCCCCACTGGCATTTCTGGGTGATTTCAGGCATATTATTTATCTTGGAAAAACTGGTACCAGATAAAAATTAAAATAAATCTAAGCATCAAAGAAGGGGAAACATTTAAAAGCTTATTTATGACCTTAGAATTTCCCAGATTTTCCTCCCAAAGTTTCATGTTGTAGAATAAAATGAATAATCTCTTAAGGTCAGTCTAGAGGAAATAAAACAAAAAAATAAAAACAATTTTCATTGTTCTCTTCCTATCATATTCCCAGGCTCGCTTCAAAACTTCTCTAAGGTTATGCCAACATTCTCCTAGTGGTTAGGGATGGCTGTGAATCACAGAATACTGTGATCACCAAGTAATTAATATAAATGAATTATTGATTAATGGTGGGTGTAATTAAGCTGCTGCAGGTCATCAGTGATAATTTGTGCCTAAGAATAACATAGAAGACATGGTAGTTTGATTTAAGGGAACAAATAGATGGGAATCAAAAGGATTAGAAAGTGTAGACTGGATTGTATTGACACCAAGGAAATCATAGACTAATCAAAATCAGACACAACACACATGCACACACACATACATTCTAAAGACATGTTGGGATGGATTTTCACCTGTCATTTAGGATCACAGCTCTGAAATACTGAAGACCTAAGGAAGAAATAGTAGTTTGTTGATACAATTCCATTTTTTCCCTCCCTGAATTCATGGAAAAGGGATGTAAAAAAAACCCGTTTGAAAAGCTAAATGATGTTCCTAAGTGTTCAAACCAGAGTGAGGGGAAATAATACCACTTAAAAATTTGATTCTTCTGTCCTGATTCCTGCTGTTTATAGTTAGCGAAAGATGGAGTTGCATTATTATTATTATTTTTGTACTACATATACCAACCAATTAGGAAATCCCTAGATATAATTCCAAGCTAAGAGGCGAATAAGACAACAAAAGGAGTTGAATAATCTACTGTAGCACAGATGAGTATGCAAAGGCCACATTCCAATTTGAAATTGGTCATTTTTTTTTATTTTTTAAAGAAGAAACACAGTTACTGATGGTCTACTGAAGATGTTGCCTCCTAAAGAATCACTAAAGGCTTCCAAAATGAAAAATGTGAAGATGTTGCTCATGTAGACACTTTGCTAACTGTAGTAATACAATGGCTTCAATGCTTTGGTGAATGGTTTCAATTGTAAATGCTGAGAAATAAAAAGGTTTCTGATTTTTGCTCCAGTGATATGCGGGCAACTCCTCCCCCTCCCCCATGGGCTTGTTGTTCCATACAACAATTAACATTTTAAATTATGACCTGCAAAGCTTAGTTTGAATTTTTTTTTGCCATGAAATTATAGGCTAACTAATTACCCAAGTGAGGAATAAAGATAACTGATAAAAATGGAACATCTTAGAATCAAGGCTTAGTTTCTCCATGAAAGTTTCCTTTGACTTCACCAAATTCAAGGTTCCCGTTGGAATTTGAAATTATTCTTACAAAATGTTTGTTAATAACATGCATTTTTTGATGCAACATGACCTCCAAACTATCCTCCTTTGGATACTTTCTTTTTTCTTCTGAACTTCCACCAACCTTCTCCATTGTTTTTACAACTCATATTTTTACAAAAGTGTCTAAACAAATGACATCTTATTTATCTCTCACAGTCTAAACTCTTCTGAAAATCCTTCATTACCCAAGATTCTATGATAACATTTTCTTTCTAAGTTTAATTCTTCTAGCGAAAAAGAATGAGCCAAACTGGCCAACAATGGGTGTCCATCTAAGCTTTGTTCATCACATCAAAGAATTCACCAGCTTCTGGGTTTTGATATACTTGATATGACCTCAAACTGTGGGAGGAGCTATGCTTCTGAGAAAAATAGAAGATATATGGCCTGGTACAAATGTACAAAAATACTTGACCTTCCAAGAAGAAAGAAACAAAGAATTCTTTGGTAAGCTGAATCTTAATGTCTACTATGTTATTAGAAAGTTTAAATAATTTTGTTTCCATGATGGAATGAGGATTGTTAATCGTGGCACTTCTAGACCCTACATGCAACATTTATTGGGGTGGTAGATCCATAGTGCGTAATCAAGCATCATAATGCCAAATAGATAATTTAAGAAGCAAAATATCTGGTTTCCCAGCAAGATAATGACACATTTCTGTGGGAAATTAAAAAACCATTCTTCAACTTAAAAAAAAAAAAAGCCCAACCAAAGAGATAAAAGATGGACTGCTCCAGTTGTAATACTGCACCTTATTTATAGAAGAGATGTTGAGTATGGTACCACCTACAAATCAGCAAGATGCCCAGCTTCTAGTCTTAGGTTGGATAATTTTGATCTTTTTTGGTAAGTTACCTGGGGACTAGAAGGTCTGAAACCCAGGATATAAGCTTATTAAGAGGTAACCATGAGAGGAGAAGGGACTGAGACTGCCCCAAACATTCCTCTTTCTTGAACTCTGAATTCCTGTTGACTTCAGAGAAGAATCAAAATGGAAGAATCTGTTTCCCTCAGATTAGAATTTTTGCCTCTTTTCCATACAGGGGACTGCCCTGAACTAGCCATAGGACTCTGCTCTGGACAGCATTTTCTTCATCTTTTCTTTGCTACAGTAAATACAAGAAAGCCTATGGCTGTCCACTATAAGACGTTAGCCAGTTCTCTTCCATTGTGACATGGGAAACATGATGGATGTGCCTTTACCAGGCCAACAATAATAGTTTTTACACTTACCTTCAAATCTACCATGCATTTCTAATATGTATTACATGGGTTTCAGATAAGGCTTGAGAAGCATTTTGAATTCCTACGTGACCTTGGCTTCTTAGCATTAGTCAAGATCTATGGAACAATGTTTCCCAGAAGAATACTATACTAAAGCGCAGGGGACCATTTGGGATGGTTCAGCAAAGCTCTCGTTAAAAGCAGCGGGGCCTGATGTGGATCCTGAATCAGGAAATGGCAAACATGGGAGGTGACTGCTAGCTAAAAAAGCACAAAGTTGCAAAAACAGTTATGCTAGCCAAATCCCCAAGTTAGCAGAAGAGAAAAGGAATAAGTCTCTGGCCAAGGGGATCAACGCTAGAGGGTGAACTGCTTTGTCTTATTTTGTATTACCAGGGGATAACTTTGGAAAGGATATTGGGACAAATTATGTGTTTTAAACATCTCATAAAAAAAACTAAAAAAAATTAAGTCAATCATAAATACTAGAAAGGAAAGGTGAACTTCCTGAGCCAATTAACAAAACAAAAATAAAACAAACTACAGAAGCTCTGGAACAGCACATCAGTGTGACTCAAACTTTTGCCTAAGTGATGATTACAGGGAGGCTGACTTAAAAGCTCATATAGTATAGCAAGGCAGGAAGGTTCTTTAACCCAAGTATGTGACAGCACAAAACATATCTTCCTCTTTGTCGTAACTCCAAAAGAAAGGCAAACTCACCATCCTTGGACATATTTGGTATTATCAAGGTGCCCTTCAGGAGAATTTTATTTCAAGGATAAAAAGAAGAAGAACTGAAAAACTTGTGAAATATTCTTCTTTGATGACTCTATTTTGAAGGAAAATTCCCAACTTTTCTATCACTGAAACAAACCCGTATATGTAAATTTCTTTTAAAACGATTCCCCAGACCCAGATGTCCTTCATTTTTTCTTTAGTTTGATATATTTGTATACTCCATGAAGCTGCATATTGTTAGTTCTCATGAAAACGACAATCCTTCCTAATGCATAAATCTGCACGATATCCTGTAGTCTGACTCATTCATTCCTTGATAATTCTACCTCTGAACATAACCGTAACTGATGTGGATGTTCAAGGCAACAGTCTAAAAGCAAAAGTGAGAGTCAACAGTTCTCCAAAGATATTTGGCCAGCCATGTTCTTGCTATCAGACATTAGGCACCAGAAAACAGAGATCATATGAGCAAAGGATTGAGGGTGAGCACCGTCATGAAAGCAGCTACCTCGAAGGTAACAATTTAAGGAAAAAGCAGGAAAAAGGTAACAATTTAAAGAAAAACAGCCACAAGGCAGTGATCTTCATTTGTAGTAGGAGAAGAACAACATGGGAACCAGGAACCTTTTAGCACAGGTCCCCTGCCCCAGATCAAAGAGCAAGAGGAACTAGAAAGGAAATATGGACCAAGTGATGGGGAAAACCTCAATACTTTTGTAGAGTAAATAGAAGGCTATTTCTGAAAATAGTGAAAAAATTTTTTTTTGCCTTTTAAAAAAATATATGCTGTACTGAAAAAAGATTGGGTCAAAAAAAGGCAAAATACTAAGCTATAGATTCAAGCCGTCTTACAAAGAGGTTTGTACATTTTTTTGCTGGTGGTATAGAGACGTGTGTATCCTAATAGGAAAGCAAAGGATCATGTCATCCGAACCTTGAAAGAGAAGCCCAGTGGGGCCGGAAGAAGGCTGTAGAGTTGGTGGTCATAAAGTTGCAATCTTACTCCTTAGATAGGAGAGGTTTGTCTGACACAGGAAGAAGTTATGCAGAATGACATAATGAACCAGCTGGCAGTGATGTACGTAGGCACGAGGAGGTAATACACAATGCAAGTAAGGCAGTGCATTAGAGAGTACAGTGTTTACATGTAGAGATAATGCTTAGGGCATTCCTGTAACCAGCTAGAAAAAAAGGATTCTCTCAACTAAAATAGGAAATGCTGTAAAAAGAGGCCTTAAGAAATCTTTTAAAAAGTCGCAAACCAGAAAAAAGGCACTCTCTCTCCTTTTTTTTCTTTTTTTTTCTTTTTTGAGGGACAGTCCCTGAAGTCAATGATAAGTAAGGAAATGATTTCCGGGCCCTGTTTTGAGAGAAAAATAATTATGTTGTACAATCAAAACAGATTTGCATCAAATAAAATTAGCTTTCCAAAGAGGGCAGAGGATTTTATGTATTTCAAAACAATTCCCTTAAAGATACTCATAGAGGGGCTGGAAAGGCAGGGATGAATTATTCAGTGTGCATCCACTTTTACCTAGGTAGTCATAAACTCTTTCACGCCTTGTAAACTTACTGTATTTAGACAGAAAGGAGATGTTGTCACTATAGGCCCAAATTTCTCGCTGGAGAAGTTCTAATTCTGTTATTTTCTCTTCAGTAAATAGATGCATCTATATTCATTCCCATCAGCCTCTAAAAATTCAATTATTCTATGTAGTTAAAAAAATAACACTTTAAGAGATTACAAGCACACAAACACTTCTCACACACACACACACACACACACACACACACACACGCACACTCACACTTTCTCTCTCTCAAGATCTTGTACCAAATTAGGCTTCAGCAGCTATAGAGAGATTACATCTTAAGTCGGCAGTGACTGGATTATTCCTACTTCACACTGGCAGCATTTGATGTTGGACAAAAGAAACGGCAGCAAAACTGGTCAGCAGCTTCTCTTCATCTGGAGTTTTTTTTTTTCCCAGGCATTTCAAACAAACGAACAAACGAATGGACAGACACACAGACATCAAGCCCAAAATTGCTTTTGCATTGATTCAGAAACAGTAAACTCGGTCAGTTTCCTGGGAGAAACAGATCACCATCCAGAAGAGAGAGACAGACCCTCCAGAAGCCCAGACGTGATCGGCAGCCACACTGCCTGTCCCAGAGGGCGGCCCCTTAGTCGTCAGTCAGTTCAGCTCCAGGGAGCTTTGATCGCCTCATGCGCTGTTCCCCTCACTGCTGCTTTGGCTGGGGGATGTCCGGGGGTCTACATTCTCACGAGGCTTCTCCAGGTCATGGAAATACGGATGAGACAATGCACCGCAAGCCGAGATTCTTTTTGCTGGATTGAATGTCAAGCACTTCTGTGGTGGGAGAAAAAAGGGAAAAGAAATCTCAATAATATAATAAATGATTTTTAATATATAATGTATTACTATATATAATATAAATATAATATATAAATAATATAATAGAAATAATATAAAAATGATTTAAATGTTAAATGTAAATATTACACACGGTGTGTGTAAATGTACTTGCTATTCTCTCTGGAGTGACAATTAACTAAGAGTTCTTAAAATTTTCTTAGTCATGGTTTTCCAATACATAAAGTATACGGGATTATAAAGGAAGCCAGAAATGCAGTCATCAAACGCACCCCCCAAGACTCCAGACTGTTGGTTAAGAGCCCTTGATAGAGGGGGTAGGGGGTGGCTCAGTCAGCTGAGTACCAATGACTTGACCCTAGGGATGGCTCTGGCCATTAGGGTTCCAGCAGGAATAGCTACTCTGAGAAAAGCAGGGCTCTTTGGATTTACTTAAGAACAAGAGTAGTCATTAGGCTGGGAGAGTTAATGCTCTTTTAGCAGGGGAAAGAAATTTCTCGTTGCAGATTCTCTCCGAGTACCAGCATCTCTAGAGGGATGTGTGGGAGGTAAGGAAGGACAAGCTGAATTTGGGAAGAAGTAGAGCCTAGAACTCGGTGGGTCCTCCTCCCACAGGGACCGAGTGCATCTTCTGCTCCCCGATGTGGGGAGGATTTGTGGAATACACCGACCGAACAATCTGGGTGGTTCATTAAGATCTCTGTGTTTTTCCTTCCTATCCCCCAACCATGACAGTTCAGAGAAAATGTCACAAGTTTTAAGTTGTCTTGTTTTAGAAGCCACAGATAAAGGATAATCACTGGCTGTTCTATAAGTAACAGAAACTGGTGGTGCCATTCATACCCCCCTTTTATAAGTGGGGAAACTGAGGCAGGCAGTTTAACCATCTGGGGGGTTCATTAAGATCTCTGTGTTTTTCCTTCCTATCCCCCAACCATGACAGTTCAGAGAAAATGCCACAAGTTTTAAGTTGTCTTGTTTTAGAAGCCACAGATAAAGGATAATCACTGGCTGTTCTATAAGTAACAGAAACTGGTGGTGCCATTCATACCCCCCTTTTATAAGTGGGGAAACTGAGGCAGGCAGTTTAACCATCTGGGTGGTTCATTAAGATCTCTGTGTTTTTCCTTCCTATCCCCCAACCATGACAGTTCAGAGAAAATGCCACAAGTTTTAAGTTGTCTTGTTTTAGAAGCCACAGATAAAGGATAATCACTGGCTGTTCTATAAGTAACAGAAACTGGTGGTGCCATTCATACCCCCCTTTTATAAGTGGGGAAACTGAGGCAGGCAGTTTAACCATCTGGGTGGTTCATTAAGATCTCTGTGTTTTTCCTTCCTATCCCCCAACCATGACAGTTCAGAGAAAATGTCACAAGTTTTAAGTTGTCTTGTTTTAGAAGCCACAGATAAAGGATAATCACTGGCTGTTCTATAAGTAACAGAAACTGGTGGTGCCATTCATACCCCCCTTTTATAAGTGGGGAAACCGAGGCAGGCAGTTTAAGTGACTTCCTCATGGCTGCACAGCAACTTATTTCCCGATTTGGTAACTGAATTCCAAGCCCAACACTGTCCTTTGTACCACTTAGCTACGCCGTATCTACAAAGGAGGCAGATGCAAAGAATGCTATCATTAAAATGTGTTTCTTTCGGTAGATATTTCACAGATGTTAAAGGAAAAAAAAAATCAGAGCCTGCTTGTTTGTTGGCGCGTGAATCCGGAATTGCACCGGACTCCGGTCCCACTCCGGGATCTGCCGCAGACCCTCTTCCACTCTGCCATCCTGCCGGGGTCTGCTGTGGTTCTGATCCAGCCCCCCGATACACTGCTACACTTACCATAAGTAAGTCTTTGCCTAGCTCATCGATGTCTGTCACAAACTTTTCGATTGGTTGGGGAGATTTTGCATTAAAAGCCTGCCGGGGAAGGGCCACGTCACTGGGCCAGTCTTCTTCTCCTGGGAGTCCAATGACGCTGTAAGAGAGACGCATTCGGATGTGATTTCTGGTAGGACTCGGACGCTGCCTCTGTTCTGGTACACGCGTGTCTCCCTCGTGCTTTAACCCATTTCCTCTCCCCAGTTTAAGACCAAGAAGAAAGCAGCTGGATATTCAGAAGAGAGCACTGGAGGAATATATAGAAGACCTTCATTTTACCAATGAAGAAAAGGCCCAGAAAGATTAGGTGACTTGCCCACTGAGGAGGGCTTGGGGGGGGGGTCTTCAGCAATAATTTTATTTCTGTTAGGACCCAGAAATGGGAGGTACTGTGGAAAAAAAAGAGGAGGGACTAGAGAGAAAGGTTCTGGGTTCAAATCTCTCCTGATAACGATGGCTGGGACCCCAGGGATGTCATTAACATCTTTGGGGCTCATCTGTAAAATGAATGGATTTTAGTTCCCTTCTAGCTCAGCTCTGTGATTCCAAACAGCCCTACTAGGTGATGGTTATGTTTGGATGACAGGAGACAAAAGGAAAGGGCGATACAGGGAATTGCAAATATGAGAAAAGCTTTAGTGAGAGATGTCAAGGTAAACCAGTAACTTTTAATAATGGGAGAACTAGGGCCAGGGAGGTGGATCAGTAGATAGAAAGCCAGGCCCAGAGTTGGGAGGTCCTGGGTTCAAATGTGGCTTCGGATATCTCCAAGCTATGTGATCCTGGACAAGTCTCAATCCTCACTGTCTAGCTCGTACTGCTCTTCTGTTCAGAATGAACACTTAATATTGTTTCTAAGACAGAAGGGTAAAGTACACTTAAAAAAAGGGAGAAATGTTCAAATATAATTTTGTGCACTTAAAAATGGAGACAAATGCACCAGGGCACTTAGATCTCCTGATCTTCCCCAGGATGAAAAAGCAGTGGCTACTCCCAGGCCCACAGATGATCAGGAGGGAGGCTATGACCTGTTCTATTTCCAACACATACTTCCTCCTTGGAGAGTCTGGTAGTCCTCTGGGGAAGGCAGGGGCAGGCTGCGAGGGGCACCATATTGGTGCCTGATAAAGGATATAATTCTCAAGTTAATAAAAACAAAGCAAATAAGCCAGGTAATTTAATACCAAACTAAAAAGTTGGACTAATCCGCAATCCTTTACCATATGTTTTAGGACACATATTAGAGATATAATTTACATTGTTTGATGAACAATTAGCCCCCTGTGGATTAAAGAATAAGGATGAAAAAGAGGTATCAAAGAACTCAGAAATGAATCATATTATTATATATTCTGAATTTATAATATGGGCATTGGTAGAGGTCCTGTTTAGGTGGGAAACTGGTTCTTCTTGGTTATTCAAACATTGCACTAAGACATTAAAAAAAATTACCTTTTTTCAATTAACAACAACAACAACAAAAAATCAACATTCTTTCCTACCCACTCCTTGCCACTGAAATACAAGAAACTCGTAGCAAATATGCATAGAGGCAAAACAAATTTTCACATGGATAATATCCTCAGGTGACCTGATAAATATTTAAGAACTGACTCTCTAAAAATGCAGGGATCACTTTTAAATTTAGTCTGCATTATTAACATTTTCGCTCTCATTTTCATATATCCAGATAATAAAGACAACAATTCAAGATCTGTAGTTTTTGCCAATTTCTAAGTATCCTTCTGAGAATTTATTTTTACTATTATATTACCAACTAGATTGTTGGTAAGTGCAGGCTCCAGCCCACCTCTGGGCATGGCCAAATAATTCATGCCTCATTCACCCAAAGTTCATCACCTTCCTGTCAGCCAGTTCTATGTGATACGGGTTGCATATTCCAATAACAAGTTTACAAATGGTGCTGGCTGGTTGCATGAAATCATTCTCCTTAGGCATATATGTGTGGGCATACTGAGTGTTTAAATGAAAACATGCTTTTTTCATGGAAGAAGGTATCTTCTCATGGAAACACTTAAAGAGTTTTCATTATTTCTGGGACCCTGGCAAGAATCATGTTCTTCCCCATTTTTGACCACCAAACATCCCAATCGGTGGCTCTCACCTGGCAGCCACAGGCGATTGGAATTGGGACTACATCCTGTACAGGTGTGTTCCTATGGCAAGTGTCTAGGTCAGGACACCCTACACCTGGCCTTGCTCAGGTGCAGTTGAACCAAGTAATTATAGGCTAAGCAAAGAAAGAATCAAAGACTTAAAACAAATTGTGTGTGTGTGTGTGTGTGTGCATAAAGATTTAAGTGATTAAAAATATGCTCGGATACCAAGGTCTATAGGTTGAAATAAGTTTCCTTTGATATTTCAAGATGTGAGTTGGCAATTGTGTGGCATCTATTTAGACTGAATATGCTTGAAAAGAGTTTAGCATGTCAGAAAATAAAACTTATAAGCAAAAGAAATAAAGTACTGCTATAAATTATGAAAGAACACATTTATTGGGAGGGCCAGTGGAGAGAAGGATGGAGAGGGATTTTTTAAAATTTAAAGTTTTAAGATACTTTGCCCAAATCTTTTCTCCTTAGACCCTATTTTATTCTTTCAACAACTTTTACAGCTATCACCTATCATTACTAATGATATCTAGAGTACATTATTAAGATCAGTTTAATAAAGTATCTCATCAATAATCTTCAATGTCCCTCAATAGAGTTGTCTAGAGAAAACCAAGCCATGTTGTTACACAATAGACATAATGATGTGGTTTTTTTGGGTGTGAGGAAGTTGGGAGGTGGAGATTATATGTGTTAATAGAATTGTGATTTCATCAGTGCTGCATTAGAAACACACTGGGCTTGAACTCAGGGCCCTGACACTCATATTTTCCTTTTAGCCACTATATATGCTGCTTCTTGGACATAAGAATAGATCTCTCTCTCTCTCTCTCTCTCTCTCTCTCTCTCTCTCTCTCTCTCTCTCTCTCTCTCTCTCTCTCTCTCTCTCTCTCTCTCTCTCTCTCTCTCTCTCTCTCTCTCCTCTGTCTGTCTGTCTATCCGTCCATCCACATTATTATCTTTTGAAATAAAAAGCAAAGAAGTAAATGACTTGTTCAAGATCACACAGTAAGACCAGTGGCAGGAATGAGGCTTAGAACCCAATTCTCCTGATTCTTGGTCTAGTCCTCTTTCCACCTAACCATGGTTTGTCACCTAAAATCATACTGCAGAAGAAAAGCATTCAGAGTATGACTTTCAAAAAAAATGCTTTCAGTTTTTAAACACTTTATGAAACTCACCAAGTACTTTCTGCTTTTCAGGATGCCTAACCCCAGATTTCTTTCCCTCTCCCCTAATTTGTGGTGAAAATTAATCTCTTGTGAACTTCCCTGATCCATATACAGGAGAGCTGTGACAAGTGACTCTATAGCCTTTAACATCTGATATTTACCCTGAAGCCTGATAGCAAACAGAGCACTATAGACAAAGATAGTTGGGGGTCTGTTGGATGGGTTGGGGGGGCAAGAGTTGTTCAAGTACATTGCAAATAACACTAGGGTGCAGCACTAGACTCTCTTTTGACAGCGGAGGCGTCCTGGGAGTGCATTTTAAGGGTCATAATTAGGGTTTCACCATCTTATGAACCAGTGTCAAACACCAAGAAGCAAAAACACACCCTAAAGTATATTTAAAGAAGCAAAAACACCCTTTGGCATCTTGGAGTTGCTGGGATGTTGCCAAAATGGGTATCTGCTCTCAGGCTTTGAAAGCAAACTCTTGTCAAATTTCTTTTCTGGCCCTTTCATTCGTTTCATCTACTACTAATAATAAATGGATGAATAAACTAAAGGGAAGGGGACCTGAGGCACTAATGAGGAAAAACAGAGGTTCTTCAGGAAATAATTTCAGGAAAGGCTGTTTCCCCTAAGGCAGAGGGTCTTAACCTGGAGTCTATGAACTTGTTTAAAAAACAAAAACAAAACTATTTCAATATAATTGGTTTCCTTTCTATTTTATACATTTTAAAACATTATTCTGGAGAAGTACATTAGCTTCACTGGCCTGCCAAGGGGATCCATGACACAAGAAAGATTAAGAATTCCTTCTCTAAGCTGTGAAATTCTTTGTCTCTCTGTCTCTGTCTGTCGGTCTCTCTCCATTTCTTCCATCTAAGAATCAATACTGTATTGGTTTCAAGGTAGAGGAATAGTAGGGGCTAGGCAATTAGGCTTAAGTGAATTGCCCAGGGTCACACAGCTAGGAAGTGTTTTGAGTCTAGATTTGAGCCCAGGACCTTGGAGTCTCTAGGCTTGGCTCTCAATTTACAGAGCTACCTAGCTGCTCTCCTCCCCTCCCCGATCAATCCTTATAGTTCCTCTGATCTAGGTTTATGGGACATACTCAGAACTTGATTTTTCTAAGTCTCATTTTTCTCATCAGTTAAATAAGAGAGTAGGTTCTAAATGATCTTTTAAGGTCCCTTCCAGTTCTCAATCCAGAAGGATGGAGCTAAAAAGCACGTTAGAGAGCTTTCTTCTTGGTCTTATTTTTCTAATCTGTAAAATTGGAGAGCTGGCCTGGATATTCTTCAAGTTCCCTTATGGCTCCTTATTTATGATCCTGTGTTTTCATCCAAACTCTTTCATTTTACCAATGGGAATTGTGAAACAGAAAAATTAAGTGGCTCGTTCAAGATCATCTAGCTAGTTACTGTCAGAGCTAGGACTAGAAAGCTGGCCTCCTGAGACTCAGTTTTGTTCTCTGAAAGGAAAGAGACTATATATGGTACCCATTCTAGAGCTCCCTAGGCTGGGAATGTACATATGACATCTTTAGCATGAAGGACTCAGATGAAGCGGTGGCAATCAGGCTGGCAGATAAAGTGCTCAAAAGGCTAATGAAAGAGTTGGAGTCACCCAGGAATGATGGCTGAGGAGTAAGAGCAGCAAATAAGTCAAATGGGTTTGCAATTGTCAAAAGTTCATGGGTAAGATACAGCCCAAAAGAAAAAGAGGTAGAGGTCTGATGGGCTCCATGGAGAGTACCAATGCCCTTCTCCCCACCCACATGACTTGGCATTTATCTGCACATTTACTCATACCGTTAATAGCAGCATTTTAAAAAAGGAAGGCAAGATGGGCATGTATTTTCATGGACAACAGAGGAAAGTCATTGTGATGGTTTACCCCTGAAGTCACTGACATAACACTAAGATTATTACTTACTCCAAGATTTTTCCTAGTTGATCAACATCGGAACTTCCACGAAAAAGAGGCCTAAAAGAATAAAGAAATATTTAAGCATGGGACTTTTTCATATTATATTTCATTTCTACTGTCATCATAATCTATGAACAGAAGGAAAAAATTGCCCACAAAAGATCAAATTGAAGGAAGCAAAGGGTATTCCAGAAGCATTCTGGATGCAATTTTGATTCAAAAGTACTTTACACCAGAGGGAATGCTAATATTAGAGCTTCTCCTCTCATGCTTTATTTTTTTTTAACCTTATCTTCCCTTTTAGAATCAATACTGTGTATTGGTTCCAAAGGTTAGTCAATGGGGGTTAAATGACTTGCCCGGGGTCACACAGCTAGAAGTATCCATGGCCAGATGTGAACTTGAGATCTCCTGCCTCTAGGTCGACTCTCAATCCACTGAGTCTCCCAGTTGACCCCTCCTCTCACATGTTCAAACTCAAGGGGAGCCAGTTGTGGTGGTGGACATCTATCATCTCTGCTATTGGGGAACCTCAAATGGGTGAACTGTTTCTGCTCAGGAGTTCTGAGCTTTAGTAGGTTAAGCTGAACCAGTTTGTATACTAAACTGGAAACCCATTTAGTGAGCTACTAAGAGTGGAGGACCACAAGCTGTCCCAGGAGGAGTGAATCAGCCTGGGTAAGAAATGGAGTAGGTCAAAACTCTTCAGCTAATCAGAAGTGGGATCAGACCTGTAGTATAGCCACTGCACTTTCAGTGAGGATACGACAGGGAAATGCAGTCTTAGAAAAAACAAGACAAAACCAAACCACCCCAAAGACAGAAGTCATTTCGTCACTTTCAAAACCAGGGGAGGTTTCTTAGAAAACAATTTGTTTTTACACTCTATTATATGTAGTCAATAAAACCACCATCTCCACTTCTTAATTTTCCCCATGATTCAAGCATGGGAACTTGGACTTGTTTTAAGATGTCTCTCTGTTTCGTCTCCTTGTTCAGTTGTTAAATGTTGCTTTTTCAAGTCATTGAACTTGGGAAACCAATCTTTTTCACTACCATCTTCAATTTACAATGGCCTTACATGAGTTGTCTTCATATCCACTGCTCTGTCCACATTGACCCCCGACTTGGAATTTTACCTCATTTAAAATATAAAACTCTCATTTTGGCCTCTAGCATCCTACTTGCCTCTTTACCTTGTCCTGCTCATTAACTCCACCAGTTGTCTCTGGTTTATTCAAAATGATTTTCCTTTGTGTCTTTATGTTCTCTTGTTTTGGGCCCATTGCCAAGATTCCCTTCCCACTGCTCTCCTGTGCTTTTAAGAGCCTCTCTTTAGCTAATCTATTATCCTATGATTAAATGACACAATGAGCTTCACCTGCCAGTCTAGGACAGCGAGATACCTAGCCAGGACAAGAACCTCAATCTTCAAAGTTGTTTCCAAATTCAAGGGTCTCCCAGCTACAATAGTGTCATCCAACTTAAATAGAGAGGATTCCAGTGGGCTGAATATTAATTTAGAAAACCACAAATGATCACTATCATTATTTTGTGTTTTCAGTTATTTTGATAATTATGCCTCAACGACATTTTCATCGCTTCTGGCTCCACTTGGAATTTTTGCAGGCAAGTTGGCCTTGAGTTTGATACCTCTTTATATCATGACTCTTATGATTGACCCTTCTCTCCACTTCCACTGAAGCCATCCCACTTCAGTCTCTTGTCTCTTCTTATTTGTGTTCCTTACCCACTAAATCTATCTTCTATATTATTGCTCAAATAGTTTTTGCTGATTTGCTGTTAATATGACCCAGTAGCACTTCTCTATTAAAATACTGAGGAGTTCCTCAATGCTTACTGTATCAACTTCTGATCATGGCTTTACAACTCTTCACAATCTGGTCCTAACCTACCTGTCCATTCTTATCTTACACGAGTCGCTCTAGGAGAGCCTACATTTTAGCCAAAGTCCAACAAAGTTCTCCCCATGCCCGTGCTTTGGCTCAAGCTATTCTCAGTGCCTACAGTGGCCTCCTTCTCCGTGACTGTCTTCTAAAGCCCCTTCTTTAAAGGCCTGGTGCAGTGTGGCTCTCAGTAAAGTGTTTTCTGACTTCCTCTCTCCAGGCAAAAGTGAGCTTTTCTCTCCTCAAATTTCTCGTAGTCTTTGTTCACGCCTCTTCTGTACACGTATCTCATTCACCCTTCAGTATGGTGACCTGGGTAGTACCTGTCTTTGTTTTCTCAGCCTAGCATGGTGCTTAGCACACACTATTTAATAACTATTTGGGGAGCTTGATCAAAGGGTCAGGAGTCCAATATTATCTCTCAGTCCTAGTTTAGATGTCCAAGTATGGTGATACCATCCTCACACAGATCGAGCAATGGCCATCCATCTATTGTCAGCATAGAAATGTATCTGATGGACAACTAATACTGAAGTTGTATGTGTGTTTATCCATTAACTTTGGTCTGTGTTTCCATATTGAATTAGGTTCCAAAAAGGAATGTGTACATCGGCCGTGGAGCCTTACGGACTTGTCCTGAATGGCCCAAGAAAGTTAGCGTGTGGGGGCTTTTATGCTGAGGCTTTTGAAGCAATTGTAATTTTTTTTACAAATGTACCAATCCAGAGTCCGTAGACCCCGATCGATCACTCTGGAAATATACAACTCAGGAATGGATCAGAGAGAGATAAAGGCGGTATTATTATTTTCATAGTATTAGAAGCTACACATGATGGAATCATTTGTCATTCTAATGAACCCTGCTGCCTCCCTCTGGGGTAAAAGGGCCCAGTCTAATTAGACTTCATCATTTAACCAAACTGATAGAGCTCCCCAGTCCTCCATCTGTAAGAAATTCACATACTCCTTCCTTGAAAAGGGATGCTAATAAACGGGAATAAAGTTGATTAATAACATTTTCCGTATAACTTCCTTCCCAGAGGAAGAAAGAGATTCTGTAGAGGACGAGAATCTTTTTATAGGGCTCACAGCCAGGGATCCGTCCAGTTCCTTCACTGTTCTGTGTGTCCCAGAGAAGTTTCAGAGATTCTTGTTTCTCAGAATCCCACCCAATTCCAATAGCCCAAATGATTAAGACTGGAGGTATGACTGTTGAACGAGGTGTGGCAGATCTCCTTCCATGTTCCACTTCTGTCCAGGCCTGCCTGGCCCGTGAAGACAGGCAGAACTGTCAAAACATCGGTGACAGACGGATTCATTTGGCACCTCCAATGTTCAAAGCCTCGGCAAACAGACCAAACCAAACTATACATAACTACTGTATTGTCGACCTAAGGTACTCGGGATCAGGAAAAGCTTAGCACAGTCAATAATAAATAACCAAGAAATGCTCACGGAGATCCCACCATGGATGATGCATGGCACGAAGGGCTGAGGACTTTGCATTTGAACTCCCAGTCCATGAACTTGCTTGCATTTCATAGCCAATGTCTTTAAAGAAAAATTTTTGGGGGAGATCAAATCTGTGATTTTATTGGCTTAGGAATTTGTGTAAAGGAAAGACACTCAACTAAAGAAGGTGGTCTTAAAGAGCTGCCTATGGTGCTGAGGACTGGATGACTTCTACATTGGAAGTGATGACTTGTGAAGAGCAAAGAATGACTTCCATGTCCCGAGGAAGACTTTCTGTGCATGCCTGGGGGGAGCTAAGCCCTTGGCTAAGAAGCAGAAGGGTTTTGACTTGCTTGACAAAGGAATTCCTGAGCTGAGCCAGTTCATGGGACAGATAGTTCAGTGCAAGCAAAGAGGTACAAGCCAGTAGGACAAGGGCTGAGGGAATGGGCTGGCATCAGTCTGAACTGAAAATACCAGTTAGCTTTTGAAGCTACACTTCAAAGGTTCATTCTAGACTCTGGGATCAGTGCATCAATTCATATTTGATCAGAATGATTAGGCTATTTGCAGTGGTTTTTTGAATAAGCTGTATCCATCCATGGCAGGAGTGTCAGATGAACAATGCCCAAGTAGAAAGAGTAATGAATAGCATTCCTTGATGAAATCTTGGGCATGTTATATAGAAATTGGTTGAGGATGGCTCCCAAGATGGAAACATTCTGTATTCTTTATAATTGCTGGCATTTTGTTAAAACCTGGTCCTAATAATAGCTGACAAGAGGATCAAAAATTTATATGGTGTCTGAGACTTGATCAAGATCTTTCTATTATCTCATTTGAGCTTGATAACTGCAATTAATACTGATATGATTATCCTCATTTTACCGATGAGAAAATAATCCTTGGAAGTGAAGTGATATTTGCTTATATAGTCAAATAGCCAAGTAAGTGTAAGCATCAGGATTTGAATCTGCCTATATCCAAGTCTAGCACTTGATTCAACTGTAATCCTACACTCCTGTGGAGTCTTGTGTGGACAGGCAGTCAAGTAGGACTCGTCAGAGAAAGCTACCTTTTATTTCTTTGTTAAACCCCCATAATTTCTAATTTATCAATTCCACAGCAGAAAAGCAATAAGGACTAGACGATGGGGGTTATGTGACTTGTCTAGGATCACACAGCTAGGATGTGTCTGAGTCCAGATCTGAACAGACTCCAGGGCTGCATGTTTTTTACTTCTATAACAACGGAGTTTAAATATTGAGATCCTCCATCGCTGAGGTTGCATACTCACACAATCACAGTATCAAGGCTATGTAATACAAACAGGGGCGCAGGTAGGAAATTCCTACTTATACAAGCAGGGAAATGCAAATGGGTGACTTTTTATGGAGGCCTTTCCCAAGGCTGACATCTTGTCCTTCTTCCACAATATAGACAAGAAAGGTTTGGGGCCAAGTTAAGGAATATTTCCTAACTATAAGAAGAATAAGTAGAAAGGGCTACTCTGGGAGCCAGTGGGATTAACCTCGTGCTGGAGACCTAAAAGTAATAGCCTGATATTTGCACCAGGGTGATCATTTAGAGTCTGCATCCCCAATCCTATCACCATTGACCCATGGGATCAAATTGTTGTTTTTCTTCTGCGTTTCTGCTCCCACAGTGGATGTGGAGAGTGTTCTTTCTCCTAAGTCCCTCTGAATTGTTCTGCATCGTTGCATTGTTGCTAGTAGAGAATATTATTATTTTCTGTATAACTTAGGATCTAGAACTCTTCCAGGCTCATTGTAGGCTGTGGGAGAAATACTTGTTTGTTGAATGACTGCTCCTAGAGAACATGGGGAATCTTTTTAGGAAACCAGGTTAATCTGGATCTAGGCAAGACATGTTTTTCAGCCCATGAACATGGTGTCCATGGTGAGGACAACCACAGGGTTTCTTAGGATCATCCTAATGAAAAGAAATACTTATAGGAAACAATCTCATCAGACTAGAGTCTTGGGTACACTAGACAATAGACTTGATAATTACACAGCAAAAATGATATTCTTGAAAAGGCAGCAATCTTATTAGCTAAATTTTTATGTCTTCCTTCTCTATGCTTTAAATTAGGATTGTGATGGTATACTGTGTTGTAAGAAATAACAAACAAGTTAGTTTAGGAAAAAACATGGAATGATGTATATGAAATTATGAAGGTTGAAATATGCAGAACCAAGAGAATATAAAGCAACAGAAACATTTTTTGAGGAAGGATCTGTGTATGACCACCTCTAGAGAAAGAACTTATAAACTGAAATAAAGCATAGTTTTGTATATACATATCTATCTTTTTTGTCAAACAATGCCTTCTCTGATGGGCGAAGAGGAGGGAGGAAGTTAATGGAATATTTTAATGTAACAAAGAACAATTATTAAATATTAAAAGGGATAGCATTAGGGACACAATGAAATAAATTATGCAGTGTGCCTAACTTTGTAAAAACAATCCTTTTGTAACAGAACACAACTAGAGGTAATTACACTGTATCCCATCATATGTTACCTAAAATGGCAGTTTAAAAAAAGTATATGCTTCCTGACTTCCTTGCGAGTGGTTCACTAATGGTTTAGTTGAACAAAGGCTTTTATGCTAGATCACAAATTATTTCCCAAGGAACTCCATTATCTGTACTGAATCCCAATTCCAATCTTACCCAGGTTTCTTTTCCTTTCACAACGTTATGTGAAAGTGGTTTATGTTATTCTTTCTTCTTTAACTATTCATTCTCTATGCTCAGTTCTTGAAATTTTTTCTATTCTAGTTCTCTACTCTTCTCTCCTGGCTTTTCTGTTTCTCTTATTTTGATCAGAATCCTGCCACACTTGCTAAAGTAATGTTTATCCTGTCATGCCCCTGCCCAATAAACTCCACTGGCTCCCTATTACCTCTAGGATTGTACTTTTGATACTTAAACGTCCTTCATGACCTGGCTCTAGCCTCCCTTTTTAGGCTTATTATACATTAGTTCCCTTTGCACACGCTATGGCTCTTTTTGCTTTTGCACAGGCTAGCTTCCGTGTCTGGAATGTCCCCTCTTCTCATTTCTGCCTTTTAGATAATCACTAATTTCCTTCAAAGCTCAACCCAAACGCCACCTTCTCTATGAAGCTGTTCATGATCCCCTAGAGGCCACTGCCTCACTGTCTGAAATGACACTGCATTTTGTATAGTTTACCTACCTAGATGTAAGTGTACAAGCTGTCTCTCTCTACCAAATGTAAATAACTTGAGACCAAGGACTTTGTCATTTATGCCTCTGTATTCTCAGCATTTAGTACTGTACCTGGCACACAGTAGGCACTTAATACTTATTGGTTGGTTGCTTGATAATGCCTATGGGGATTAAAGAAAATCCTTCTTTCTGTGCCATTGTTTTAATGAAACTGGTCAGACCTGCTTTAAGGAGTTGAACAATTTGTTCAAGTAAATGTTACTTTACAAAAAAAACCAACCAAACAAACAAACAAACCAAAAAACCCCCTGAAAATTCAGCATTCCGACAAGTCTTTTTTCTTAAAACAAATAAACAAACAAAAAAGGTTAAGAGATTTCTGAATGATACCTTTGAATCAGTTCTTGTGCAATTTTCTTATAGTCTATAAGGACAAAGTTTTTATCACATAAATATCTTTAACATTATTTAAATAAAATCCTATTTCTCATAAGCCAAAGGGAGAGTATAAGAGTACAATGGCCAAGGTACCTTCATTTTGTCTCTAGGGAACATCTATTCTGCTCTTCCATCACCTTAGGCTGTTTCATGCCCAAACAAGTATGATTCTTGGGAATTTTTTTTTTGGGGGGGAGGAGGATTTTCCTCATAGCTTACTTCATTTGGTATGAGATGAAGCAATACTTCAAAAAAATTTTTTGGGGGTATGCGTCATCTTTTGAATGCTATTCCAGGGCATTCTGATAATTTCATATGGCAGAATAGTCTTATCTTGATTTATTACTGAATGACTATTATAGAAAAGGCCACTTTGGAGGACAAGGGTAGCCTTCTTCTTGAGCACGGCTGACAACAGTGTTCAAAGTATTCTACTCAAACGACAGAAAAATAACTATTCACTCATTCCTATATCCATCTCTTGGATGGTGATCTCCTGAGTTTTATTTTGAAATCACTATTTTACTTACATAGTATATATTATATATATTCACTTGTGTGGTGGGGAATCATCTCACAGGCTCAGAAGTGCCATTCCTGGTTCCAGCTAAGTATAGAGATAAGTGTTGGCCGGCCTGCTTCATGCCTTGTACATCCATTCAGTCAAAGGTCTTGCTCTCTGAGATATGGTCCTTTGTTGGCAGAGTAGCTGGGAGAGCTTATTGCTCAGGGGATGCACAAAGAGGAGTGGTCTACCTCTTCAATCTCTCTTCCTTTCCCACTTTGAATCATGTTAAGACCAATCTGAGTTGTTTCCAAAGGGCCAAGTAGAGGAGAGGTGGCTGGTCCTATTCCCTCACTGTCCTCTAATGGCATCTGTCTGGGCAAGCCTGAACTTGGGTTTGGGTGGCTTTTTGTTGTTTCTTGATCATAGGTGAAAAAGAACCCATCCCAAGATGGGTATGTCCAGGATGGGAGGAGACCTTGCAAATTTGAGACCGAGAGGTCTTTGGTCTCATTGGATCAGAGTTGAATGGTGCCAGGGGAGAGAGAAGTGCCCAAGCAACTATTCCAGAGCTCTTGGAGAAGCCAGGGACAAGAGGGTTGTCTTAAATATGGATGCTTTCCAGAAGACTTGGATAGTCAAGTCTTGGTACTCCACAGTTTGAGAACTCACTGAATTTGGTACTCGATGCATTTTGGCAAGAAAAAATTGTCATGGTGTTTGGTGCTGCTTGGCTTTTGATGCATCTCCAGGAAATGGTTGATGTTGAGATCTTGGGAAGTGTATACCCATTACAGCCAAAATAAAGGATCATGTGTTAGCTCAGGAGCATAAAGAATAGCTCAAGATGGAGATGCTGCAGGAACTTCAAAGAGAGCGGCCACAGTCAGTGGCTGGGGAGTTTTCTTTAGGTGAGGAGTTCCATGAAGGCAGGCACTGTTTCATTTGAATATTTGTATCTCCAGTGCTCGGATAGATTGATGGGAGCTTAATCTCCTTTCCCCTAAGGATTATTTACAGCCCAAAGTACCTGTTCATCCTAAACAACCTCCTATTCAAAAGGATAAATGTGAATAATTCCAATAGATGCTATCTCCGTATAAAAGGTAAAGCTTCATATTGTCTTGAACAGAAGATTGTTTCATGTTCCTTCTACTACAGGCACAGTTTCAATATAATATCTCCTTTACTACTTATTAAAATCTTTATGGTGACTGTCAGCTAGACTACTGGGTTTAAGGCTTTCATTCATTAAAACAAATAGCTACAAAATAGATGAATAGCATTCATAAATAACACCAGGGAAGAGTGGAAAAGAGCATTCAGAAATGGGGCCTGTTTACCAGTAGATGAGAAACTTTTGCGCTTTTTATGTTTGCCAGAGAAAGGAAATGATTCATACACAGTGGAAGAAAAATGGTGTCTCATTTTTGATTAATCAGTCATCATCCTTTTGTTGTAATACAGTGAGGGAGTCTTGGGGCAGGTGGTAGGACACGTCTCTCTGTAACTTGCATTTGCCTTGTAGAAATATTTGAACTATCCTTTCTTGTTAAGAAAGACAATTGTTAAGGACAATAGAAGGGCTCTTCCTTCTTAATAAAAACACCTGTGGAAAAATATCACCCAGGGGAATTCTATGACTTCACTGCTCATTCTTTGGCAGAGTCTATCTATAGTTCCTCTCTGTTGAGACACAGAATCCCAAGAGTTGGGAGGACCCTTTGTCCAACCCATGCCTAAAAAAAAAGAGATCCCTTCTAAATTGTTGCTGGTAAGTGGCCATCTAGACTTTTGCTGAAGACCCCAGCAAGATCCCCTTGCTTTGGAGGCATCCCATTTCACCTTTGCGGGCTTTAATTATTAAGAAGCCTTTCCCTGTCTCAAGCCTAAAGGTTCCTTCTGCTGACTTCTTCCTAGTTCTCCTGGTTCTCCCTTTTGGGATCCAGCAGAACAAAGCTAATCCTTGATAAATCTTTCAATTTCAGCTTCTAAATCTTCAATTTCCACCATTAGATTTGCTATTCTATTTATCCAGTCTAATTCTAGTTCTCTCATCAGCTTGGCTCATCTCCTTTTGGTCATGTTCCATATTTCACATAAAATTGATTTGAGAATGATCTCTCTCTCTCTCTCTCTCTCTCTCTCTCTCTCTCTCTCTCTCTCTCTCTCTCTCTCTCTCTCTCTCTCTCTCTCTCTCTCTCTCTCTCTCTCTCTCTCTCTCTGCCACTACCTTTCAATGGGATGATCAAATGAAATAATGTGTATAAAATGTGATATGAATAGTAGCTCTGATTGCTGTTGTTCAGTCATGACTCTTCTTGACCTTGTATGGGACATTATTGGCAGAGATACTAGAATGGTTTGCCATTTCCTTCTCTAAAGATTATATGTATATAGCATAAGCTTTGCATTCCATAAAGATGTTTAATATATGGTCCTTACTCTCAAGATGAAAAGAGGTATAAATACATGCAAATAAGACTCATAGATTTTTAAAGTTACAAGGTGCCAAACTGATTAAACTAAAGTTTAATTTAATTAAATTAAGTTTAATTCTCCTATTTTATAGCAGAGGCAATTGAGAACCAGGCAGGTTAAGTGAATTGTCCATGGTGACTCCAGTCGCAAACAGGTAGAACTCAGGTCTCTCAATTTCTCATTCAGTGACATGACTTCTTTAACATTTCACGAAAAGTGAACAACACTACAATTTATTCCTCTCTTTTTATACTCTAGGTTCCAGTCCTACTGCTCTACCTGCTATTCTACAAATATGGTCCATCTCCCAACTCTGTACCTCTGCCCTGGCTGTTCCTGATGCCTAGAAAGAACCCATTTTCCATCCCTATCTTTTTGAATCCTTGGTTTCCTTTTAAGACTCAGTTGGTTTACCATTTTCTTTATGAAGACTTCCTTGGTACTCCATGCTAGGACACCCTCTCCCAAAATTATCTTGTATATATTCTATATCTATTCCTGTACATGCTTGCCTTTTCCTTCCTGAAAGCATAAGCTCCCTGAAAGCAGGTATTGTTTCACTTTGGTCTTTGTACAGTGTCTCAAACATAGTGATCACATACATGCTTGCTGATTGACTGATTGAATATAAGGTGGTAGAATAGAAAATATTATGTTTTAATGTGCTAAATGCATGGTAATGATTATAGGATTATATGCTAATAATTAAATGATTAATATTTTTAATATAATTAAATGATTATATATTAAAGGAGAGAAATCATGGATTGGAATGGAGGAAATAGGACACGAACAGGGCCTTGCAGGTATTATTTTATTGTTGAATTGGGACAGAAAGAAAGGAATGAAGCTGATTCCAGATTAAGGGAATAACATAAGAAAAGGTATAGATCAGTCAGGCTAGAAGGAGAGGGATGGATGATGGAAATTGAAGAGGTAGGTTGTGACTGAAATGAAGGCTAAAAAATTAGGAATTTAACCTGAAGATAATGAGTTTTGGGTAGAAGAGTGGTAAGAGAAATGTGTTATTTTAAGAAGAGATATCTGACAGTTTGTTTGGAAAAATTAAAAAAAAAAAAGGCTTGTCTTGTCTTATCAGGTAGGAGCAACAGTTAGCTGACCAATGAACAAAGTGGGGACTAGGCTATTGGAAAGGAAGAGCCAGCATGGAGACAAAGGCAGTGAGGGGCAGTGTGGCTTAGCAGACAGAAAGTTGGTCTTGTTGGGTTTGGGTCCTACCATTGGCACATGCCAGCTGGGTCACCCTGGAAAATAACTTAGCCTTAAGTTGACCCAGGAGCCTCTCAAAAACTAAGTCAAAGATGAGTTGTTGATATTTATCAGTGGAAATTTTCCACACTGGGTACTTCTTTTGATGATGAAATAACAGGTCTGAACTGATGGTACTTGGTGAATGATTAGATATGGTGCTTTGTGAACTTAATGTGCCATACAAATATAAAATAATAAGAGCAAAAAAAAGGGCAAACAAAAAAAGACCAAAATAAAAAATTAGTAAAAATAACAACAATATAATGATGATAATAATACGGGAAAATGAAATAAAATTATATAAAATTTAAAAAATAATTAGAATATAATGATTATGATGATGATAAAGAGAGAAGAGTGAACATTAAAAATATTTCTGGGTGTTGAGTGGATAATATTTGGTTCCAAACAAAGATTGGGGACTGCTTAAAAAGTAATAGTAAAACTGCCTTTTAAAAACAAATTAGAAAACAGAAAGATAAAAAAGACCAATCTTTTAAAAGCTATCTCCATTTAATATATTCTCTAAATCTGTATTTATAAGTTATCCATATCCTGCCATGTGTTATTAAAAAAAAAGGCAATAGGGCAACAAAGCAGTTGAAGAATCTCTTGTTATATTCCTCTAAAAACCTATCACCAGAATCAGAATTGAAAAAAATAATATCCTCATATAGAGAGACAATGTAGCATAGGTGATAGCGCCATAACCTTGCAGTCAGGAAAACTTTGGTTCAAGTAGTTTCTAGCACACACATCATGTGACTATGGGAAAATTACTTAATCCTGCCATACCTCAGCCAGTCCTCTAAATAAATTGCAGATTTATATTGGAAGAGGAATTTTCCACACTGGAAATTTCCTAGCTGCCCCTGCCCCCATGAGAGGGATCCAGACTCACCATTCAAAAATTGAGCTGCACCTCCATCCACACCATTTTTTCCTTAAATGTTCAAAGATGATTTGTCTATTCTGTCCTCCATATACATCACTGTTCCTGCCTAGAATGGTTTTTTATTCCTTTTCATTAAAGCCATGACTATCTTCTTCTTTCTCCCCAACTCAAACCCCCTTCTCACACCCCTTGAGGATTTACAAAGATATAGATGTAAATAAGCCTATTTAAATTTTTGGGGATCTCTCCCTCCCCCTTTCCATTGGTACTGTATAACTATGTATAGTATACAATTGTCATTGTATACTATTATCTCCCAACAACCAAAGGATGGTGTGGAGCACATTGTGGTCATGGCTGCCATCTTCTGTTCCTGGGGAACTACAAAAGAGAGGGGCATAAATGATGTTATTAGAAAAATGTACAATCAAGTAAAGAGATGTTTAGCATGTAGCTACATGGTGTTGAGGCAAGAAAGAGTGACAACTGACAGACTTCCTATGGACACCACTGTCTTCTCATCTGAAAAATACCAAGTGATCTAAATGAAGGTTTCCAAATCCCTCCTGGAATCACCAGTTTCCTTTCAAGAATCAGTTCTGTAAGAAGCCTTTCTTGATCCAGTAGATGCTATTGCCAGCCCTCCCCAGACTATCTTTTCTCAATAGAATCTAAACTTTCTGAAGGTGGGGACTATTTCATTTTTGTCTTGTAATCCCCAGAGTTTGGAGGATAATTGTCAGGTACAGGGCTAATGCTTAATAAATGTTTGCTGATTTACTAGCTGTGTAACTTTATGAGGAATATATAAATGGTTAGTGATCTATACAGTGAGGTCAAAGATCTAATTTTTAGAAGGCTTGAAAAAAATTATATTTTTTAATAAGCAAAAAATCCACTTTCTTCTCCCTCCTCTTCCCCTCACTCATAAAAACAGAAAAAAAATTACCTGTTACAAACATGTATTGGCAAGGAAAATAAATGTGCATATTGACCATCTCCAAGATCATTGGAATTATGAAAATATATTCTTTGCTTATCATACTGTTTTTTCTAGAATGACTCAAGCTCCTAGTTTTCAAGGCTAGCCAATATTTATCTGGCTATTTATGCTCCATGTTCCAGTGAAACTGGATTTCCTTGATCTTTTCCAAACTCTTTAGGCTATCTCCTGTCCCCTGCATTCATTCCCAACCTTGGGATGGGATACATCCCCATCTCATCTTTGATTTTCAAATTCCTCTTTCTCTAACTCAGCTCACCCAGATCCTTGGCAAAGAGGTTAGTGTTTTCAAACTATTCCCGGAGAATTTAATTGATTTCTCTTTTGCTCCCTTCAATCCTTACCTTTTATTTACTTATATGGACATATATATATATATATATTTCTAGTTTCTGTTTCAAATACAGAGACTGTGTGTCTTTGCATACTCAGAATCTAGCAGAGTGCTCTACATATGGTAGGGTCTTAATAAAGGCTTGGTTAATTGAATGAAATATATCTTGTTTTCTATATTATCTAAAAGTTCTCTGAAAGGAGGAAACTCCTTTTCTGTAGAACTCCAAACATACCGATATTGAGACTGACTAATGAATGAAAGGTCATCTCACAGGCAAATATTATCACAGAGGCCAAACAGGATATGAAATACCACCTGTGCACCTTGGGTTATTCACCTCCTTTCAGGACTGCAAGAAATTCTAGGAAAAATGAGTAGCAGAGGCACAAGGGAGAAGGGGAAATTAAAGAAGAGGAAAGGGTGAGGGAGGAATCAATAGACTAAGCAGGAAGATGGGTCTGTGGAGAAAAACCCAGAAAGAAGAGAATGAAATTAAATAAAAACTCCAGAAGGGCCATGGCAGAAAGGCTGAGGAAGAATATGAATTCTGTAGAAGAGAGTCAGAGATATACAGATTACCAGACATCTGGCATTCAAGGGGGAATGACAAGGCCACGGAGGGGACTGTGGTTCCAGTGGAAATCAGTGACAACATAACACTAAGGGGGGAGAAAAAACCCCAAATAAACCCAAAGATCTGTTAGTCTTTTTCATATGACCAGACATGAATATTTTATTTTCTCCACAGAGCTTTTGTGAACAATGAGTAACTTCCTCTAAAGAAAGGGCTGCCTCTCATTTCAAAATTGAGTCTGATAGACCATATACCATTTCTGAAATGACATGGCATAACTCACTGATTAAAAATGTCTCTTCAAACTCCAAAAAGTTAGCCTAAGTCTGTATGTGACATATCATAGTCACCCGAAACTCAAGGGGCTATTAATTCTATAGGTTCATGAGATTTCTCATCTTAAGGATGGCTTTGTGGGGCCAAGCCTATGTCTAAAGAGTTTGGATGTGTAATTTCACTAGTGGAGGAAAGGGAATTCCCAGTGAGGGAACTCCCTCTACCAAAGCAGATGAGCAACTATTCTGAAATTTGTAATCTTAAGACAGTTGTCCTGACAATGAAATTAAGTTACTCCCCTGGGGCCCCTACTGCCAGAATGTGTCCAGGACTTCCTGAATGTGAGGCTGGCTCCTGATCCACTCATCTGTGCTTCCTCTCATTTATTTATATGCCCGTGTACAGGCATAAACTGATATATTTCTTATATTATCCCATTTATGATGCATGCTAAAAGTCAGAACTTCTTATTTTATTTTTTTGTATTATAATTTATTTTTATTGAAAACTTTTATTTAATTAATTTAGAATATTTTTTCCATGGTTACATGATTTATGCTCCCCCCCCCCCCAGCCGATGCGTAATTCCACTGGATTTTACAAGAACTTCTTATTTTGAGGAAAGCTTTAGAACAAAGGTGAGAATTTTGAGTAAATTTTAGAAGAATGTATTTTTTTCCTCTTATGGCAAAAATCAACCATATAGTTGTTAAGAAGTTGGTGGGAGGGAGGGGAAAAAGAAATGAAGACATTTGTGGCCTCAGTCTCATGTCCCTGCAGGCAACAGAAAGCTCAAGAGGGGCTATTGAGGAAGCGTCTTTTAGGCTCTTCAGATGAAAGCTCTTGTGAATTTTGAGAGGCTGTCGGTTGGGTTATCATGACTCTTGACACAGTAAGGCCTGGTCAGCTGAAGGAGAGTGGGTTGTGGTGGGGAAGGACAGAGTTAGAGATAAAGAGCGAGGGTTTTCTGTTGTGTCAGAGGCTTGTATTCTAAAGTCTTTCCCAGCATCCCTCAAGCCTGCCGAGAGCCAAAGGTGTCTAGATGGATCCAGTGGGAGGACAAATCAACATTCTGTTGTGACCCCAAGTTCCTCTGCTGCCTTGTAACTACTGGTATAGAATCAATGATGTACAAGCAGTAACAGCAGGTCACATTTAAAAGTCGGTGATGACTAGCAAGGGAAGGGAACAAGCATTTGTTTGATGCCTTCTATCTGTGAGACATTGAGCCAAGCACTTTACAAATATGAATGCATTTAATTAAATAAATTAATAAGAATTGACTAATGCTTAGTGAAAAAGAAGGGGAAGAGTCAAAGATGACCTTCGCAATATCTGAAAGGAATACTGGAAGCCTGGTGCTACAATCAAACAAAAAGAGCAAAACTGAGAATCAAGTTTCAGGGAAAGACAATGAGATCCTTCACTTTGGATGTGTTAAGCTTGATGCAGATCTGAGCCTACAGTCAGGAAGACTCCTCTTCTTGAGTTTAAATCTAGCTTCAGCCATTTCCTAGCTGTATGGCCCTAGGCAAGCCACTTAACCCTATTTGCCTCAGTTTCCTTGTCTGTCAAATGAACTGGAGAAGGAAATGGCATATTGCTCCACTCTTTGTCAAGAAAACTCTAAAGGGGTTGTGAAGAGTCAGACATGACTCAAACAATGGAATAAGAAGAAGCTTGATGTAGCACCCTGGAAGCAGGTGGTGGGAAATGTGAGAAGGGATAACTGGGGAGAGGTTGTGGGTGGGAATGCATTTTTGGGAGTCTTCTGTATGGAGGTGAAACTGAAACCTTGCAAATAAATGAGCTCACTGTGCTAGGGAGAATAGAAAAGAAAAGACTAAGACCAAATCTTTATATATTAAGAGAGGAGGGGAGGGAGGAAGAGAATAAAGAATCTGAAAAAGGAGTCAGAGAAATATAATCCTTGCAGTCTGTGAGTCTGAGTGGAAAAGGTCACTTAGTGCAGGACCTTGAGAGTGAGGGAATCTCGAAGGAAGGGGCTGATGGGCAGAGCTAAATGCTACAGAAAGGTCAAGCAGAGATGAGGCCAAGGAAATGGCCCAGAAGTCATTGGTAAATGGGGAGAGAACAATTTCAGTACAATGATGAGCATGGAAGCTGGAGGACAAAAGGCTGATGAGGGGGCGAGGAAGTACAGGCAGAGTGCAAACTAGGATATCTAGAGGTTTTACAGCGAAAGGAAGGAAAAGAGGGTCATCGTCTGAGGAAGCAGCAAGGTCAAAGGAAGAAGGTTTTTTTTTGAGGATAGGGGAGATGTGAGTATATTAATAGGCTAAGGGGAAGGTACCAGAATAGGAGTGAAACAAGAAACATGGAACACAAGGATTGATTGCTGACAGGTAAGATCATGGAGGAAACGAGAGGAAGAATTAGCTTTTGTAAAGAAGAGGGCCACCTCTTCCTGAGACTAGCAGGCAGGAGGAATGGATGGGTCAAAGGCTGTAAGAGGCTTATAGTATAGTGGAAGAGCAAAATCAGGGGAGTTCCCATCTGAGTGGACTCAATCAATCAAGCAGGATGTGAGGTTCATTTTCAGCGAGGTGGATAGGGTAGTTCTGGGGTGTGAAGAAAGAATTTCACAATATTTCAAGCCCAAAAGGACCATTACAGGTATTGAAATGGAAACCCTGAGAGGCTAACTTAACTTGGCCAAAGGCCATGTAACCAGCTAACTGACGTTGACCCCAGATCTTCCCATTTGAATCAATTAATTAGTAACATTTATCAAACACCTACTAAGTGCCCCAGACTGTACTAAGTGCAAAATCTCAAGTTATTTCTTCTATCATGAGAAAAAGTCTTGTTCATGATCACTCTGGTGGGGAATAACCGAGGAGAACAGTTACAGATGGCCAGTCAAGTAGCAAGTGGTAAGCCATGGCTGCATAATGGTTAGTGTTCCATAGAATGAGCTTATCAGCCTTGACTCAAATGCAAGTAACTGCAGTGAAACAAGAGCCTTTTCCCTTTTCCTTCTTAGCATTTGGAGGCTATAAGGTACACTGGATTTAGAGTAACACCTGGATTCAGATGGTGGCATTTCCTACCTGGGAAAGTCTCATCATCCCTCCAGACCTTGTACTGGAAGACCTCTAAGGTTTTTTTCCAGGTCTGTCATTCCCAAGCAGTGGTGAGGAACCTTGGTAAAATAGGCATAGGAGGATTCCTCCAGTATAGGTGGCTTTTTTAGGAGTCAGGAATAGAAGACTGGGTGGGCAGGGGGATGAGGAATTCAACTGGTGATGAAATTGTGAAGCCACAGTTTCAAAAAATGTCTAATGATGATAACACTGAAAGCTCAATTTATAAAGCCTTTTGGAGTCTCGTTTGAGTAGGAAATGCTGGTGATTCCTTGGCTTGGCTAGAAAATTCCTTGGGGGAGTGGTGGTCATGGAGACTAGGCTGGCTGAGAGATGAGGGGCATTCCAGCTCAAAACCAGCATTTCTCTATTTAATGATAAGACCATTTGCTCCTTTTCTCTGGACAAAGTTGAGTTTCAAGCACTCCAGGTGGACCTGGAGAAAAATCCTCAGTTCTGTGAGTCAGACACTTTCTATAATGATCCCCATCAACACTCTTCCCAAAACTTTTCTTCCTGGTACAGAAGATAGTGTCATGGCACTAGTCAAGAGATCTGTTCATAGTCTACCTTCCTACTCATGGGACTGTAGGAAAATTGCTTTACCTCCTTGTACCGTTAGTTCCCAAGTGTGTAAAATGAGGCACTTTCTGCTTCTTCCTAGTTTTCACATGGATTGCAGTTCTTGGGGCATCTGGGGCCACAGTGGGAGAAGTTATTTTAGCCTAGCAGCTGATGATTAGGCAGGAATGAGCAAGGTGGTCTGTGCCAGGGATGGGTGGCCCTGGCCCTGGTCAGATGTTTTGGGCATGGTTCCAAGGATTGGCTGAGCTGAAGGAAGCTTGAAGCTAAGTTGTTTTAAAGAGGTCAGTCTGGGGAAGTGAGAAGGAGTTGGAGTTGTAGACTGTGGGCTGCGGAGAGTGGCAAGAGCAGGAGTTGTAACCAGAGTTCAAGCTGGGGTTCAAGGCATGGAGGAGTCAAAGATAAGCAGGATAGAACTGCTGGGAACTTGTCTCTGGAACTATGAAGAATTATTCACTTACTGAATGCTATCTGGTTTCATGCCACCTGCACCAGGTACATTTTGAAATGCACAGTGGTATAATAGGAAGAGCACAGAGCTTGGAGGCAAAAGCGATCTAGCTGGTTCAAATCACACTTTTGGAGACTGTCAGCTGTGTGACCTCCAAGGACAAGTCACTTAAGATCTTTGAGCCTCAGTTTCTTAATCTGTAAAATGGGAACCATATCATCTAGTATATCTACCTCTCACAGGATGGTTGTACAGTTCAATGTCAAGTACTTTTTTAGTTTTAAAACATAGTTATTATAATTAACAATTATTATTTCAGGGTACAGTGATTATAGTAGCCAATGGATAGTCCCTCAAAGGAGTCATTAATGGTCACCCCAATTATATGCCTCATATTTATACTAATTGGAGGTTCCCCCCACTTCCTTCCCCACCCCCCACTCTCATTAATTTGTATCTGCTGTTAACAAAAAGCCATCTTCTAAAATTAAAGGTCATAATGTTCATTTTTTAGGGGGTGGAATACAAAATCAGGAAGTTTTAAAATGGAAATATTTGGCCCAAGCAAGTGGCTATTTTTTTTTGAAAGGAAGTTTTGCTAAAAACCAAAAGTACCACTCATATAACATTACAAATGATCCAAAAATGTCCTTAAATTGGATTCAATCCTTGGCTATAAATACTAAGAATAGTGGAAGACCAATTTACTCAACCTTCCTTTTAAAAAATGATCTGTCTAGGCCTTAGGGACTTGCAAATTTGGGTGGTGACCTTTGAATATGAAAGATGTTTGGAAAGAGAATGCTCTATGCTTTACTTGCTTATAGGGCTAATTTCCCCTAAAAAGCTGACATTCTTCTTTCGTTATTTTTTTTTTAAAGATGACCACCAAAGGGCTAATCTTTAATTTTGAGATGGTTTGATTGACTGATGGATAGATGAATTTAGTGGTGGGATGGGTGAACACTTTTTGGAGACAGCCTGCTTCCCATTTCCCACCTGCAGCACTGTTTCTGGACTTCTCCATTATATGTTCATGCCACGTTCCTCCCTTCTGCCTCATAACAGCTTTTGAGATTTTTTTGTGTGTTGTCTTCTCCTGTTATAGATAGTAAACTTCTTGAGAGCAGGACCATTCTTCTTTGTATTTGTATCCCCAGTCCTTAACACAGTGTCTGGCACATAGCAGATGTTTAATAAATGTTTATGGACTATTGATTCCTATTTATTGATTATCTAATAATGCAACATTTTCTCAGTCAAAACAGTGTGATGTTTACACATTTTTGGACTAAGCCTCAATTTGAGCAATTATCATTATTTATTAAAAATGCCATTTATTATTGCTAGTGAAAGTCTGGACAAAGCAAATCAACTTAAATGAAGTTTTCTGCCTGCCAAAAAGGCTAAAAAAAATGCTACAAGTCTACACATTTTCAGATGCTTATTTGTACTTTATGAGCAAGAAACATTACTCCCCAGAACACATTATAGGAGCTAACTCTGTTCTTTTTGTTCCCATTGATCACTACTTGATAATGCTAGAGTGTTTTGCTATTTCCTTCTTGAGTTCATTTTGCAGATGAGGAAACGGATACAAAAAGGGATAAGTGACTTGCTCATGGTCATTCAGCTAGTAAGTGTTAGAGGCCAGATTTGAAATTAGGAAAATAAGCCTTCTTGATCAGAGCCCATTGCTCTATCCACCTAGGTGCCCCCATAGGATTATGGGATGTCTAGAGTTTGAAGGAGACTTAGAGGTCATCTAATTCATTAGTTCTCAATTTGTTTGCCTATTTACTACGAGAACTCAAGAACCTATAAGTGCACTCATCATCATAATTTTGAATTTGATTTGGGTTTGGGAGTAAGACCTATGATTTCACTGGTATAGGGAGCTTCCAGGTGAGGAAATGACTTCTGCTAATGTAGATAGGCACCTGCTTGGTAATTTATTGATCTTAGGAGTTGCCTGGGACAATGAGAAGTTCATTGATTTCTAGTATCACAAAGCCAGAGTATGAGAGGTGGATTTGAACTCTGGTCTTTTTGACTCTAAACATGGGCAACTTTATTCAGTATGCCATAATGTCACCTGCTAGGAGAATAAGTATATCAAATGAAAAAAGATAGATCTTGGTTTCAGAGAGAAGCTTAGAGTCATTAAAATAACTTTTCAGTTTGTCTCAGAGGCCTGCCTATTCAATTCTGGGTCTAACTCACTGTCCATTTGCAATATTTGTCTACGGTGTATTTACAGAATTGATGAGTCCTAAGGTTTACCCATCCAACAGCACATCATAATCTAAACAGTGAATGATATTCAGCTACTTGTCTTTTTTCTAAGTGAACATGAAGGTCAAACTTTTTCAATCTCATTGGGAGGTTCTGCAGTGTTCTGGCTTTAAAGCAGACAGAAGCATCTGGAGGACTGTCATTAAAAAAAAAAAAAAACCTATTGTGGTATCACAGAGCCAAAAATGTGAAACAGACACTGACATCAAAATTTTGATGTTTTGACGGTAGAGATCAATCAGTCAATAAACATTTATTAGGTGAATATAGTTTAATTGAGTATATATTAGCTTCCTTTTTTTTAATTTTTGCATTACTTCATATTTATAGAGAATCCCTGAGCAAGGATATTTATCATGGGGTATCTTTCACGGAATCGTGTATAATTTCTATAGAAGTCTATCTACAAAATTTTGTCTATTCCTTCCCCAAGGGTGCCCGTAGTAAGATGATTCTTATAAAAAAATTTACATGGGAAAGTAAGCAGATGAGTTAGTAGTGATTAAAATTCTGTTAATTATCTTTGTTAAAAAAAATCAATAATAAGGTCCAACATTTTTTGCTACTTGAATCAGGTACATTTAGAAACACATGGTGGTATATAACAGGAAGAGAATGGGGCTTGGTGTCATAAGAGATCTTGGTCAAATTCCATGTCTGGGGAATAACAGCTATGTAACCTCCATGGACAAGTCACTTAGTATCTTTGAGCCTCAGTTTCCTAAGTGAGCCGTATACTATCGAATATGCCTACTCCCCACAGGATGATTGCCGTTGACACTTCTTCCACCTTCAGATAACTTAAGAACTGATCTCTCAATACTCTCAAAACTGTGGCACTTCTAGGATGAAGTTTTTCTATGGGTACCTGATCTAATCTAGTGCTTCTCCCCTTCTTCTTCAAGACCACTGACACTTCCTTCATAAGCACATCTGGGTCTATGATATTCAGAGTCTATATAGGGTGGCTCTCTTGATTTTAATGGGGAAAATAGTTTATTATAACCATTGTTGCAGTATTTTTACATCCTTTACTTAGTTGCTGTCCTCCTTCCAGGCTCATCCTTTATACTCTTGAGTTTACTTTTGTGGATTGGATACTTTGAGCCTTTCTTTAAACTGCTATTCTTTCTACTGCTTTTTGCTATTTTAAGAGAAAAAACTACTCAAAATCTTCCCTAGCTTTCTCTGAAAGACTTTGCAAACAAGTTTATATTCTAAACTGGTGCAACCCTTGGCCATCAAATGTCTCTTCTTTTTGGCAAGTATGTTAATTTTTCTGCTGGCTAAGGTGTGTTTTTTTCTAAAGGCTCTTTTGCATCCCCAACCATTGCATCTTAATTGTGTCAGTTAAAATTCTGTATAGAATTGTTATGATTGGTGTCCATGTCTTTTTCTACATCTTCTTTCTATTTTTTTTTTGGCATCAACAACTTGTTTAATAAAGTCAGGTTTTACTTGTTTAAATTGCAAATCTTTTTATTACTCTTTCTTTTAGTATTATGTTTGTTTTGACTCCTTATTAAGAAATTGGTGGTCTGAGTGCACATTGACAGTTGATTAATAAAAGATTCCTACACTAGTCATAAATTATTTCTTGTCTCATACAGTACATTGATTACATTTCTCTGGTGATACAATTATTTATTATGCCCATCATTCTCTTATTATTTTATTGGAGTATTACTGACACAAAAACATGAGATTTTTTAATTTATTGTTGTCTACAAGTCATTGGCCTCTCACTTTTTACTCTGGAACATATTGTGTGTGTGTGTATTTACCATTCTTAATTATTTAATGCCAGTGTATATAAAAATATATGCTAATTCAATTCAGAGGGACTAACAATGCATTTCCCTTATTGAGAAGCCATAATTACATGGTGGTTTTAAAAGGCTGGATTACTATCCAGGTCACTAGAAGGCAAAGTTCAAAAAGTTCAAAAGATGACAACAGGTATTCTCTCCATCATCCTCAAGTGTTTCAATTTCTGGGGACCATGAACCACAGGGTGGCACTATAAGTTTGGAGGACTTTGTACGTCCCTAGGATTCATTAAAGGGACAAATAGTCATCATAACAGTTTATGAGCTCACTTTTGAGTCCTCTATGCTTTGCAATTTTTGGCGAGTTAAAGAAAAATCTGCCCAGTTGAATCAGACATGAGTCAAATTCTGAGGTTTCCTTGGACAAACATAGATGGAGACAAAGGTGGCCAGGAGTATGGATTTGTAAAAAAAAACACTCTTGATTAAACCAGGTTGACATAAATCCAGAGCTGAGTTTCTTAGACATAGGCTATACTAACAATACGATGAGGGGAAGGTGGTCCTAAATATATATGACATGAAATAAAGGGGTTCTCATATTCAAGAAGGTTGAGAACAATTGATCTGGTTGAATCCTATTTTGTATATATATAAAATTGAGGTAGTGACCTGTCCGTGTTTCACAGGCAAGAGAAACAGAAACAGGATTTTGACTTTTTTGACTCTAAACCATGTGCAAGTCATTTGACTTCTCTCCTAGTTTCTTCATCAGTCACCTCCCTAACTCAGTCCAAGCCCATCAAAACCTGACCTCCTCTTCTTTTCAGTCCTCCTATATCTTTCAGTCCCCATTTCCCCCTACCATATAATCTATGATTCAGTGACATTGGCTATTTGACTAACAAGACTGCCCATCTCTCTAGGAATTTTCTCCAGTTAGCTTCTATGGTAGAATTGTTCCCTCTTTTCATCTCTGCTTCTTGGTTTTCTCCAAGTCCTAGATAAAATTCCATCTTCTGAGAGAATCCTTTTCTGATCTTCCTTCATTCTAATGCCTTTCCTCTCTTCATTATTTCCAATTTATCCTATATTATAGCTTGTTAGTACAATAGGCTGAGCTCCTCGACAGGAGGAATTATCTTTTGCATTTCATTGTCTTCACAGTGCTTAACACAGAGCCTGACATAAAGTAGGTACTTAAAGTATTTTTTTACTTGATTAATCTGTAAAATTAAAGAGGTTGGATGAAATGAAATCTAAAGTTCTTTTTAGCTCAAAATTTGTGATATCAAATTCAACCCAAAGGCACTTTTCACAGATCCATAATGCTATCTCTCTCTCTTTTTTCTTCCAGGCTCTTGGTCTCCAAGTAAGTGCTAACCTGGCCAAGGTAGCCAATATGGAGAATAATCATGAAGGAGTTTCTGTGGGCCAATTATTCTGTTCCTTTAGAGAAAAATAATAATGTCTTCCCCTTCCCAATCTTGATGTCATAACTACTGTATGTTCTTTATTCATTCCTTTACAGTTTATGTCCTTCATTCATTTCTTTATACACCTTCCTTCTTATAAGATTTCTAAGCTTAATGTCACAAGAGTTTCATAAAAGTTTTCTCATGCAACTGAATATAATAGAGTTGAAGGGAGGTACTCTGGAAAAATTGTAATATTTCAAAGTGTTATGAAACTTTGGAAGCAGTTTCTAAAATGCAGATTTTCAATACATATTTGTTGATTGGTCTCCACCACAAGGATTTAAGTTTCCTCAGGGCAGGGGCAGTTTCACTTTTGTTTTTATTCAGTGTTTGCATAGAGCCTGGCACACAGTAGATGTGTAATACTTGCTGGCTGATTTTTTTAAGTGAGGAAAGAAATCATTGTGGAGAAAGAGCTTATCACCACCAGGAACAATTATTGACCAAATGCCACGTACAGGCAGTTGAGCACAAGAGCCCTGGAACTGGCAGCATTCTTCTCCCATGGACCACTGGTTTTATTTTCAGACCAGTCTTCTATCTCAGGAGCTGTGCCCATCATCCTGGGTAAAACAAGCAGCCTCCATAGAGGTGTGGTCTGTTAACTGTTCCTGAAGATGCTACAGTTATATCTACTGGAGACTTAGAAAAGTAAATTCTTATCACTAAAGTTTTTGCTACTGTTAAAGGGTTCAACATCAGAAACGGTTATTGCTTTATCATTGGATATGATATTGAAGAGGAGGCACCAGCAAATTCTTTGTTGCATCCAAAAATCAATGGGACTTTTTCATCTTATTTGTAGCTAAAATCTTCCATCTAATATGCTTGCTTCTCCATTAGAATGTGAATTCCCAGAGAGTGAAGCATTTTCTATATTCTAGTGATCAATAAACGCTTCATTCACTCTATTTTTTTCAGTCTTTTGGCTTTGTGCTCTTGTATTTCTTATAGTCAGATTAAGTCATTGATTTCTTTGGTTTCAATTTTCAAGCAGTTTGTTAGTTTAAGTGTTGTCTTTCTGGTACTAAACTGATTTCCCCCCCCTTTGGATTCGTGCTTCTGGAGCAGAGGTGTCCAACTCAGAAACGGATCCTTGTTAGTTATACTTTGCCTTAGAAAACCACAAAATAAAATTACCTATGTAATGCACACTTTTATTTATTTTCATTTATTTCTCAATTATATTTTCATCTGGCAGTACACTTCACTGTGAGTTTGACACCTCTGCTCTAGGGTACTCACTTTCCTTTCTTCCTCTAGAGCCCCTAGTCCAGGTTTAGTAATATAATATTAAGTTCTAGGTGTCTCTACCAGAATTTTGAGCTCCTGTTTCTCTGCCTCTGGATATATATCTGTATTCCACAGGCTTCCACGACTTGCCTGTTTAGCCTGTGAACTGAAAGGCTTCCATATAATGTGTCCCTGGATCTAGGTTTCATGGCTGAATCCCATATTTAGTGCCCATAGACTTCTGGATCTCTCTTTGTGTAGACCTAGCCTGGGGGTGGGGGTAAAAAGAAAAGAAAGAGCTTCTTAAGTGTTTGTAGAGTCCTTGGATCTCCTGAACATTTCTTGGTCTGGTACTCTTTTTTTTTTTTAATCCTTGTAAGAGCAGTTGTGAGAGAATTAGGCTGCTCGGTTCCTGTTATTTCTGCCATCTTGAAGACAGTCTGTTTGAGAATGTTTGTGAAAGGCAGGGCACTAGGGGCTGAGTATACAATAGAATTAGGGAAATGGGGGGGACACAGGTGGGTGGGTGGGTTTAAGAGAGAAATCTCTGGATAGCTCTCCTATCCTATTAACAAGTCCCAAAAGAAGACAAACATAATTTCTAGTTTCATTTTTTAAAGAATCCAAATGTTTACTGAAATTCAAACGTGGAACATGCTCTTCTTCTGGACTTTTACCATGTTCCTTTCAGGGAAGATGTAAATCTTGCTTACATTCAGAATTAGTGATTTGACAGTCAGACCTCCCATTCCGGGGGCATCTGAAGGCAGCAATTGTTGTTACTGCCCTTCCTGCAGCCCTGGTGATTCCAGTGACTGAACTATTTTACTAGATAAAGACTGAACCTCCAAAACAGAGTTACATGTTTGTGTACCAAGGATAGAAAAGGTGGAAGTCACTGACTTCCGGAGAACTGACAGTCTGTTCAGCGGTCTCAGGGGCTGGTCTAATTCATCTATGAATGGTTGAGGATATCCAGGTTAATTAAAAAAGGTCACTGGTTGGTTTCTTTTTCAGGCTTGTCATGAAAGAAACTCGCATTTTCCCCAGCTGGGATGAGGACTCATATTCACCCCTCCCTTCCCTTGTGGCCATGGAGATGATGGTTCAGACTCTATTCCCTTGGTGGAAACACAATTCTGACCAGAGAACATTCCCAGAGTGGGAACTTTATTTAAAACAATATGTCCATCAAGAATGCTTTATAAACAAGGTTGATGCATACATACACACACACAAAATACCAATGCTGAGGAGGGATGAGACTATATTGTGGGAAAAGTATGGACTTTGTCAAAGGACTTCAGTTCAAATCTCATTTCTGCTTACTGACTACCTTTGTGGCCTTGGATAAATCAATTCACTTCTCTTGTGACCAAGTCAACTATTTATACCCATAATGTTTCTCTCATTTGAATTTCTCTGATAATGTACTGTTAAATGATTCTCAGATATGGG